>NW_011349110.1:0-6356 GCF_000735185.1 Notothenia coriiceps | reverse complement strand
GAAGACAGAGAGGAGATGTCTCATCAGAGGACAGAGAGTAGATGTATCATCAGAGGACAGAGAGGAGATGTGTGTGTGTGTGTGTGTGTGTGTGTGTGTGTGTGTGTGTGTGTGTGTGTGTGTGTGTGTGAGGAGTAGCTCAGAGTGTAGTAAACCCTCAGCAGTAATTCCTGCTCATGTCATTTATAGCATGCATCAAACCCTTTAATTCTGCATCTGACTTCCACGTCACTTCCTGTTAAACATCTGAGAATAAAGCACAACTTGCATCAATAACTGACAAAGGAAAACATATTTGAAGCTGAGAAATACAAACTGTGAGGGTCATTAAAGATAAATCCAGATGAAATCAACATTACATATGAATACCAACAAAGTGACAGGCCCCACTAACTTCTGGGTTGGCCCACAGACTCTACTGCAGCTCTGTTGATGGACCCTGTATCTAACACAGTGTCTCTGCTGCAGCTCTGTTTCTAACGCCGTGCTGTCTCTCCTCAGATCTCAGAGATGGGGAAGGACTCGCTCCCTCCCTGGCTGCACTGGGACTCCAGCAGCAGACTCCTGCAGGGTCTTCCTCTAGAGGAGGACAAAGGCGTCCATTACATCTCCGTCTCTATCTCCAACCACACAAAATCATCCTTTTCCTCTGAGGTGTTCTCCATCGAGGTACTCCCTGAAGACCACCTGGACGCAGATTCGGCTCAGCTGGTCTCCAACCAGGCGTCCACTGCGGAGGACGTGCAGCCGTTCATGTGTAGCAACGAGGAGCCGGTGACGGTGCTGACGGTGATCCTGGACGCGGATCTGACCAAGATGAGCTCCGTACAGAGGGTGGAGCTGCTGGAGGACATGAGGGGCTTCTCCGGGGTCGGGCTGACACACATGAAGATACTGCCTGTGGTCAACAACCGTCTGTTTGACATGTCCGCCTTCATGGCCGGGCCCGGGAACGCCAAAAAGGTGAGCCAGTGATTCTAGAGAATGGATGCTGATCATATTATTTATCAAAACATATTGGGCTACGAGGGCCTTCTGGAAATGGAGTTTGATTGAGGTGAAATGTGGATAAAGATACAAGAAGTTACAGAAATCAAAAATATACCAAGCCAATCTTTTTAGGCAATTCAAATGCATTTATTGTAATGACAAAGTCCTGGTGGACCTAAAAAACAAGCCGCGGTGTTGGACACGTCAGGTAATTTAATGTTTAAAATAGAGTACCAAGGCGTGTGATTTGAAATTGTGTTGCTAGAAAGATTATAACTTGAGTCCCAATGCCTCCCCAGGTGGTGGAGAATGGCGCCCTGCTGTCCTGGAAGCTGGGCTGCTCCCTGGACCAGAGCTCAGTCCCGAATATCAACAGCGTCCAGGGTCCGGCGAAGGAGGGCAGCATGTCGGCCAGGCTGGGCTACCCGGTGGTGGGGTGGCACATCGCCAACAAGAAGCCCCACGTCCCTAAACGGGTGAGGCGCCAACTAAACAACACCCCGACCCCCGTTCTAGCGGTGCTTCCTCCGACTACGGTGGTGGAGCCTCCAGTGAGGATCGTCCCAACCCTTTCCTCGCCCTCTATTGCTGCCCCGACCGAGAGCTCCGCCCCCCCTGTAAGAGGCCCTGTCCCCCTGCCAGCCAAGCCAACCATAAAAGTCCTTCAATCCATCGCCCACACCCCAACACTGGGACCCCCTCAACCAACCAGGGTCATGGAGACCACCAGCACCCTCCCTATCCAGCCCACCATGACCAGGCCTACGTACGTAGAGGCGACTGTGACCCCACCCATACCTACGAGAAAACCTACTAAGAAACCCAGGAGACCCAAATCCACACCCTCACCCAGGGAGCCAAAGACCACCACAGCAAAGCCGCCAAGGCGCACAACACCCTCCCCGGGGGTCCTGATCCCAGACCCAGCCAACGAGAAGCCCGTCCTGCGTAACCCCATCGACCAGGTCAATGCTTTGGTGGGAACCTACTTCGAAGTCAAGATCCCGTCGGATACATTCTTTGACAAAGAGGACGGGACAACTGACAAGCTGCGTCTAACTCTGAGACAGAAACACAACGAGGTGGTTGGGGAGACCTCCTGGATCCAGTTCAACACCACCAGTCAACTCCTGTACGGGCTGCCTGATGCCCAGCATGTGGGCAAACACGAGTATTTCATGCAGGCAACAGACAAAGGCAGCCTGAATGCTATTGATGCGTTTGAAGTGCGTGTGAACCGCTGGCCTGTCAATGATAAATCCCCTGTCATCTTCACGGCCCGGTTCGAAGGTGAGCCGCGTTCAATAACAAACGACATCCACAAGAAGATCCTCCTGGTCAAGAAGCTGGCCTATGCACTGGGAGATCGCAACAGCAGCACAGTTAGTCTCCGAAACATCACCAAAGGGTCCATCGTGGTGGAGTGGACGAACACCAGCCTCCCTCAGAACCCCTGTCCAAAGGAGCAGATAGCCATCCTGAGTAGGACGCTGGCCAGTGCTGACGGAAAACCCTCCCAGACTTTCAGGTACTCCATGGATCCTGAATTCAGACCTCTGGACGTCCACGTTAAGGGACGGGCAAGCTGCAGGACTTTCTCCTTCATCCCACCCGGAGAGATCGATATCCCAGAACCCCCTGCGGTCACTCCGGCTCTGGGAACGGGCCGGCAGAGCACCGATGACGTTTATCTGCACACCGTCATCCCCGCCGTAGTGGTGGCAGCCATCCTGTTGATCGCAGGCATCATCGCCATGATCTGCTACAGGAAGAAGAGGAAGGGCAAGCTGACCATCGAGGATCAGGCCACCTTCATCAAGAAGGGCGTGCCCATCATCTTCGCCGATGAACTGGATGACTCTAAGCCGCCTCCCTCTTCCAGTATGCCCCTGATACTGCAGGAGGAGAAACCCCCCCTGCCCCCTCCGGAGTACCCCAACATGGCCACGCCGGAGACGACCCCCCTGAACCAGGAGCTTCTGGGGGAGTACACCGCCCTGCGGGACGAGGACCCCAACGCGCCTCCCTACCAGCCACCGCCCCCCTTCACCACTCCCATGGACGGCAAGGGGTCCCGTCCCAAGAACATGACCCCCTACAGATCTCCACCCCCATACGTACCCCCTTAAGACTTGTTCCACCCTCCCCTCGCCGGGTGGAGGGAGAGGACACCTGAGGAACTGTGACGGTTTCCATTCTGGTGTTTGTCTGTCTGGACTTTTACAGGGAGGGATGACAAGAGGTGCTAATGTACAAAACAGCTACAGGGGAGTCTGGTTTGGGAGGGGGCGTCATGAGGTGGGTGGGGTTTAACAGTAGACGATGGGATTGGTTGAATCAGCTGGGAGGGACTACTGATCCCTGTGGTAGACCAGCTACTAAAGTGGCCTAAAGACAAACAAAATCTCGACCCGCCGTCTTTCCGGCCGACTCGTCGGTCAGGAGCAGCGATTGGGAGCGGTGCTCTCCCATCCCAGCATTCATTTTGCTCATTTTAAATACCGGATTTTATTCAGTTTTTCATCATTACCCCTAGGTTATTATCTTTTTTTCTTGACTGAAGTGTTTGCTAACATGTCTTCTCGGTCTTGCTTTTTAATAATACGAGAAGACAGCAATCTGCCATCAGACCTTTAGGCATCTATCCGGGTTTTTAATAAAGAGTGAGACCCTCTGAATAACAAAATCACACGACGGATCTCACATCAGCTTGCAGACTGTGTGTGTGTGTGTGTGTGTGTGTGTGTGTGTGAGTGTGAGTGTGAGTGTGAGAGAGACAGAGACAGAGACAGAGACAGAGACAGAGACAGAGAAGAGAGAGAGAGAGAGAGAGAGAGAGAGAGAGAGAGAGAGAGAGAGAGAGTGTGTGTGTGTGTGTGTGTGTGTGTGTGTGTGTGTGTGTGTGTGTGTGTGTGTGTGTGTGTGTGTGTGTGTGTGTGTTTCAGATTCAATAGGGTTTGCCTTCTAACACCAGTTCTATCCTTTTTCACAATGTCTGGTAAAGAGGAGAATAACAAGGTAGCCTAAATGATTTAGAGATGAATAATAAATCATGTGTTTGTTTATTGGTTTGAATTCACTGTATATCTGGAAGATAGATTGTGTTATATTTTTTGGTGGTGAAAGAAAAGGACTGCCTCACTGAAATGACCTGCAGGAGATCTTTTTCCTGTTCCATATAAATATAGATGAACTGCTGTCCATTGGAGGAAATATGAGATGTCTTTATCCCCTCTGGCTGGGGTCAATAAACTATTAATAAACTACTGTTTTTTTATCATGAAAGAGATGATTCTAATAAGGTGCTCAGGCTGAGTCTGGATGCTTAATGTAAAGCTGTATGCAGACGTCCACAATGAGACTTGGATCTGGAGACAGGTTCACAGCAATGCCATGTCCGCCCTTTTCTACAAACACAGGACAGGAAAAGGACCCCTCCAGTTTATTTTGGTCCAGGGATAGTTATTTTTGTACGTAACCAGCCAGAAAGTGGCTCTCCTAAAAACGGTCTATCTCCTTCTCATTTTTTACCAAGTTTTTGATACAGCCTCAAACTGTTTGATTATTAAAATAAAATGAATGATTAGTCTTCAGTGATTTGTAAAATCTTAGCCTAGAAGTTAAACTATGATTCAGTTATGTACACTTTGTTTTCTTGGGTCACATATTTCAAGTGTTTTATTTGACTGTGTGTGAGTTTGCATATCGCCATGTATCCCCCTCACTATACAAAGATGGAATGACCCGTATTTTATGTAATCACAAAGTTTATTTTTATGTCCTTATGTCTGCTAATGATTTCATCAGAAAGAGACCCTTTGCAATAATAATGTAAGCGCAGTCCGACACCACTGACACGAGGTCGCTGGTCTATGCAGGATGCTACGGCTTTTTGCTTATCGAGTGTGTATTGTCATAATAAAACCAACTGGTACGATAAAACAGATCCACCTTTCTTCATTTCTGAGTTCACTGCCTGGTTCTGTTGGGTTCCTCCTCCAGAGTGTCTCTACCTGTCTTCCTCTGATCTGCAGCCTGATCACAGCTGACCTCCAGAGGATGAAGAGGAGCTTCATCTCCTCCTCTGTGTCCTCCTTTAGGAAACACTGGTAAGTACCGGATGGTTGCTCTCATGTATTCAGTCATGGAAACAGCTGATGGTGAACGACAGACTGAGGTTAATGGAGGATGTGTCTGATGGTTCTGACTCTCTGAGATGGATCAGTGTGTCTCAGACATTCAGAGGTGAAACCCCAGCAGACCTTCAGATATCCTGGACATCCCTCTCCCTCTGTCCTCCTCACATGCAGATCACCGACTCCTCAGAGGATCCAATGGATGTTCAGCTGTGTGTGGTGTAATTATTCATGTGTTGCTGAGCTGTGGCTAGGTGTGGAGTGGAGACAGAGAGTATGAGGATTGATCTGGGTCTGATTGAGGTCAATGTGACGCTCTTCAAACATCCAGTCCACTGGCAGATCCCCAGAGGTCAACAGGTCAAAGCAACATGTCTCAGTCTCATTCCCTCTGACTCTGAGACACTTTATTAAGGGTTCTTTAAATTAATGAGCTATTCAAGGTTAATGTTAGTTTATTTGTACATTTTAAGAAACCAATGCATTTCAAAGTGCTTCACAGGCATCAGCACGTAATCAATCAAAACAAACACACTATCATTAATGCAAGGGATAAAAGAACGGTGCAATGATGAGGACAGAGAGGAGATGTCTCATCAGAGGACAGAGAGGAGAGATGTCTCATCAGAGGACAGAGAGGAGAGATGTCTCATCAGAGGACATAGAGTAGATGTCTCATCAGAGGACAGAGAGGAGATGTCTCATCAGAGGACAGAGAGGAGATGTCTCATCAGAGGAGAGAGAGATGTCTCATCAGAGGACAGAGAGATGTATCATCAGAGGACAGAGAGATGTCTCATCAGAGGACAGAGAGAGATGTCTCATCAGAGGACAGAGAGATGTATCATCAGAGGACAGAGAGGAGAAGAATGTTCATCAGAGGACAGAGAGGAGATGTCTCATCAGAGGACAAGAGTAGATGTTCATCAGAGGACAGAGAGGGAGTTACACAGAGACAGAGAGATGTCTCATCAGAGGACAGAGAGGAGATGTATCATCAGAGGACAGAGAGGAGATGTCTCATCAGAGGACAGAGAGAGATGTCTCATCAGAGGACAGAGAGATGTATCATCAGAGGACAGAGAGGAGATGTCTCATCAGAGGACAGAGAGATGTCTCATCAGAGGACAGAGATCAGAGGACAGAGAGGAGATGTCTCATCAGAGGACAGAGAGTAGATGTATCATCAGAGGACAGAGAGGAGATGTCTCATCAGAGGACAGAGAGGAG
>NW_011349109.1:8410-25336 GCF_000735185.1 Notothenia coriiceps | reverse complement strand
GTTGTGGAACAAACAGCTCCGTATGTCCGTTAGTGCAGCTAGCTAACCAGATGCTAACAACACGGTCCCTGCTGCTGGCACCGGTCCCTCTCTCTCTCCCCCTCTCTCACACACACTAAATGCGCTATTTCCGCACACACACAGAGCCGCGAGCTTGAATGACAGAAGCACACTTTTATTTCCATCCAACTCTCTGATTGGTCTGGTGTCTTGCCTCTGTTGCATTCACTGAACACGGGAAATTACAGCCCTGCCGTCCTTTCTAGTGTCTTGATGAGGTTCACGTAAAGCACAGTTAATGTATTATATTATTGAGGTAGAATTGTCCGGGGCTACAGAAAAAACATTCGGGGCAGGCCAAAATATAATTTTACCAACAATGTGGAATTTATTGGCTACATATTACACAGATTATGCACAGCGGGAGCAGCAATAACCGTCAAATAATAATTCAGACAGGGGAGCTCCGCACCCCCTGCCTGCCGCTAGGGGGTGCTGCAGCGCCCTCAGCACCCCCCTTCCCGCGCCCATGGAGAAAGGTAATTATTGCGCTAATTGTAACTAGGTGTAATACAGGTTAAGGTTGAGAAATGTTAAGCAGACGCCTTTCACATTTATATTTCTTAGTAGGTCAATATCTAACAATGAATACCTGAACAAGAACTTCTTCAACAGGCTAGCGCTGGTAGCTCTTGGGCCCGAAGCTAATGCTAGCTGCTAACGAAGACTCGAGGTAAACCACAAACAACTCAATGCTATCCACCTCTTATTTTAAAGTCATTTCGTTTTTCTTTGACACAGCTGCACACTTCATGTTGATGATTTCATATTCATTTCCAGTACAGTAGGTCGCACCTTTTCAAGTTGACACAGTTGTCATGCTAATCAAAAAAACTGGACTCTGTGTCCCTAAGAGCGACCATTGCATCAGTTCTAGCTTGGAAATGTTGTGCCCTGTTTTCTGTGTTGCTGATTAGCCAGTGACATAGAGGCAGTCCTTCTTGCAGACAGCAGTACTTGGCATCGTAATGATTGAATCAGAGAAACACACTCTTCCCAGCCATCAGCTTAAGAAGGCTGTATTAGATCCACCCTGCTTTATTGACACTGAAAACGATGCCAGTCTTCAGCTAGACTTTTAATATCCAATGTTTAGCTTGTTGCTGAGGAAATTAAGAACTTTACGCGTAGTTAACCACAGTATATTGGTGTTTGCGTTGCAGCCGTAGTGGCACGGATTGTGTTAAAACTTTTTTTTTTACTGCTTGTGGGCATTCATTTTTGCTGCTTAAAATTGCATTGTCTTTCTTTCTTTGTTGTCAATAGATAGTGTTGGTCTCTTTAATAGATAGTGTTGGTCTCTTTTGTGTCTCTTTTTTATGATTTCCTGTAGGTTGTGCGTTACTTTAAGTAGCATATGTTAGCTAGCTGTTGTCAATAGGTAATGTTGGTCTGTTTTTGTGTCTCTTTAGGTTTTCCTGTGTGTTGTGCGTTACTTTAAGTAGCATGTATGCGAGCTAGCTTTGTTTGATCAATTGCGGCTTGTGGTGGCTCAAATGTTAGCTAATATTAGCTCAGTTGGCTTCTTCTGATTTAAGGAATTTGTAAGACAGAGCAGTTCCATTTTACCAGAACCATTGCAACTATTCCATCTTGAAATATCGGGAATTAGGAAAAAGATGGAATGAAAAAGGTAGGCTATAGGCTTGAACCGGCCTGTTTCTTTGCAACAAATGACAAATAGTATTTTTCAATCTTAAGAATCTTTTGACACATCAAATATTGTATTAATCTTTTTAAATATGTTTTAATCTTTTAATAAAAATGTTAAAACAATTGAAGTACTTTGCCAGCAGTATAAAGTTATTTTCAAAAGTTGAAACATGGCAGAATGAGGCCGGCTGCACAACTGAGCGGGAAAGTGACACTTGATCTGTCGAATCTGATGACATGAGTTGATTTGCATCGGAGACTTGTGAGTTGAACTCCCACAGCTGGTGGAGAGTCTGATTGATTGTAACCCTTAATAATAGATCAATATAGTTTGTTTCTTCACAGTGGTTCTATAGAAGCAGTTCTGTGTCGCCTGTGTGAAAATAATGATTGAATTAAAATTTGCTTTAATATGCTTTAGAAACTGGAGCAACATGAAGTTGTGACTCACATGAATGACTCGCTGCTTGATAAAAATGTAAGCATCGGATGTTTCAATAACAGCTGCTTTATGACATTGAGGCTGAAAAAAAAAGCTGGTAATGGGTTGTATTTCACACATTGGCATTAAGGCAGGCACATTCACATCCGCAAAGATGTTACCCACTGCCATATGTTTCCAAAACTGTCTAGGAGAGTGAAAAGGAGAGCTGGAGAGCTGGTTTGTGATGGGGGACAGAACAATGGGGTCCAGAATGACTGGAATATAGTTAGTGCATACAGAGGAAGCAAAGCAGTAGATGGGAGGAGAGAGGAATTGAATCATGCAGACCTATCAAATCAATATTAGCAGCAGGGGAGATATTTTTTTTTCCTCAAATCCCAATGTCAATATAATGATGATGTGCTCTCTCTTTTTTTGAACATATGAAATGGAGGACTGGATGGCAAGAGGAGGAAACATGGAGAGAGGTAATATTTCAGACGGAGCAGAGTAAGTTTCATCAGCAGTGTTGGAGTGTTGGCGCAATCATGTTTCTGTGTATACGAAACACCCACAAGTGTGCAGAGTATCAATGTGTGTGTATTTAAGTATGTTTTTCACTCCTGATGCATGAGTGTGTAGCATTTAGTGTCTCCTTTGCAATCAAAGCTCATTGATGTCCATCTCTTTGGGATGAATGGGACAAATTGAGGCTTACTGTACGACAACACCAACTTTTCACAGAGGGAGAGGATCCGTGTTTACCATTTATGGATTTTTAAATCCCTAAGTACAGCATTCGTCGCGGTTCTCAATGTGCATCTCGATTCTTTATGCTCTATTGTGTAGTTTGGAACATGTGTTTTTGACCTTCTTACACAGAGATTTCCAATAGTGTCATTTTTGAGAAAATTCACATTCTACAGTTGGAGTATAACTTGTCTGCTGAGGAAGACCAATGTTAAACGACCAAAAGCTCCAGTGCAGCTAAAGATTTGACTTTGTGGTGTGTTTTGGGATCTTCTGTTTCCATGGTCAATCTAAAGATTTTGACCTCACAGAAACAGTGTTGCCCCAGCCCTTACAAACTGATACTGTGAAGCCATATTTGTATTCAATGCTTGGCTTATAAAGTGTTATTTTTAAATTCAAGTGACGACCACAACTTTGCAAAGATACCAAATATGTCAGGCTGAATTTGGGAGGGTAATGTGTATAAATGATGCAAAAGGAATCGAAAATATTTGATCAAATGAAAAACATGAAGCCTTCAGTTTGAACATTTCACTCTGCGTAAACATCATATAGGTGATGGAGTGAAGAGTTGTGAAAATGTGGCACAGAATATGTGATGCTAGCAAATATTGTGGAATAAAAATAAAACAATATAAATAATTAATCATATAAAAAATAATTATAATTCAAACAAACATCCAAACCAAGCAGAAAATGCTCAAAGATGTCAGGGTTTTCTCAGGTTTGTTAATCATATTTAACAAAAAATCTTTGGGTTTTGGTCTGACAAAACAAGACGGCTTATCTAAATGATGGAAAGGTAAAGAAGAATGTCTGTGTTTACAAAACACACCATACAGTATGTACACCTGCAAATGTTTACCAGAGAGAGTTCTTCGTTGCTCTGAGCAAAACTTTTCCAAACAATTCAACATAATGACCGACAAGCTAACCAACAACAGGACCAACAGGTGTTATGTGTTTCTGAGGGATTCAAGCCAGAGGAGAATGAGGCAATCAGTTACCATGGCAATGGTAAAGGAGGAGGAGGACGTGGAGGGAGGAGGAGGAGGGGTGAAACTGGCGAACACTTTTGTTTGTAGAGTGTCACTTACAGGCTTTGATGATGATAAGGGTTGCTGGCGGGGTAAACAACATCAGAGCTCTAAAATACTGAGAGAATTGGGCACTCCAGAGGATCAGGTTTCACAGCTTTTCCCCCTTATTCTCCTTATTCAACTAACCCCTCCTGTTTCTTACTTACCCCAACAACATCTGCCTGCCTGTCTTTATATACACACACACACACACACACACACACACACACACACACACACACACACACACACACACACACACACACAGTTCATCCCATGCTACCTGCCTCTCTCTCCCAGCAGGTGTACCGCCAGCCTTGTGATGAACGGCAAAGATTGCTGTAACCATGGCAACACTCTTGACACAGACCTCCATCGGTGTGCAGGGTGGGCATATGGTCAGGATAAAAAAATATATATATATGTTCTGTTAGTGTGTGTTGTTATATGTGTGTGTGGCCTGTTGGAAAAAGGACGCTGGAGTGTTTATCAGAGGGTCTTTTTTGGTAGGTGTGACGTCCTCTGAGGTTTGTTAATGCGTCACATAGTGAATGGGTGTCACACCGCCACTGGATAGATGTCATCAAGCATGCTCCAGTTAACGATTCTCTCTGGTGGGGGGGGCAATCACAATGGCAGGCAGCGAGGCTTTTGAAGACCATTGAAATGGCAGATAAAAAAAGAGGGGAGTGTAGATAGGGCAATGGAAAGAGAAGAAGCAAAAAATGAAATAAATAACAGTGATGAGATAACAGTCCTGGCAAAAGCAGAGTGGGAGGATGATCTAGAGCAAGGCGAGCAGAAGTGATGAAGTAAGAAAGGAATACAGGGAGATCTGCAATGGAGATACGGGCGAAGTGAGAAGTGTGCGTGCGTGTGTGTGTGTGTGTGTTTTGTGAGAAAGAGATGAGACATTCGGAGCTGGAGGGAGAGATGAGAGCAGTGGAGGATGTTGAGCTTAACTAACAGAAGCGCTGGCACCACACTGAGAAGAGGAACTGAAACCAGACATAAGGGCTTTAGGCTAATTAAGACAAGAAGGAAGCTATAAGTGTGTGTGTGTGTGTGTGTGTGTGTGTGTGTGTGTGTGTGTGTGTGTGTGTGTGTGTGTGTGTGTGTGTGTGTGTGTGTGTGTGTGTGTGTGTGTGTGTGTGTGTGTGTGTGTGTGTGTGTGGCCAGTGATGGTCTGGGATGCAGATGAGTATCATGGTGATACCCCCATGTTAATGCTAATCCGTCTCTTTACATTACAAATCTAATATGTGATGTGTTGCAGGGCTTATTTAGGTCATCCAATGCATTTAATGCCAGTACAAATAACTAATTAAATTCTACAAACACTGAACAACGGAATAACACCAGAGTGTTTAAAAACATCATGAAATTACTTTTCATTGTTTGTTTTGGAACATTTACATTAGTGCATTTTAATTACACACGTTATCATACTGTCCCTTCTTTCCTCCATATTTAACCTCGATATCTCACTCACATCTAGTCACATGTCTATCCGCTGTCGCTGTGTGTGTTTTTGTATCTGCGCATGCTTTTTTACCGGTTTAATTACCAAAAGATATCCATCTAGGGATCAGGCAACACAATATTGTCTCCTTGTTAGTTGGGTCACAGTGTTGATTACTATTCGACGTGACCTAACTGCAGTTAGGCTGGAATAATACCATGTGACACTTTGTAAACCATGATCCATATGTTGCTATAGTGTACTTGACAGAAATGTCAGGTGCAAAGCCTGAGGTTTTATTGTGTTTTTTGTTTGACTGATCATCTGACTGCTGGTTTTTCTTGCTTCTTTAGATGCCCTTCAAGCAATTGGGCAAGTTTTCAGGATGTGGGTATATATGGTCGTTTATCATCAAGAGCCCCTACCCACCAGTTAAGAGGAATGATGAGTTGGCGGTAAATGATGCTACAAAACCCTAAATAAAATACATTTTACCCAAAAGAAATAGAGACTCATTGGAGCCATGAGAAGTGTCACAATTCTTGTGTCATGTCACGTTTTTAGTTTGGTGTGTCTGGTAATGGGTTTTTGCTGTTCTGTTCTCCCTGTCATGTTTTCCTCCTTGTATATTGTCTGGTCCTTCTCCCTGTGTTTTCCTCCCTGTCGTTAGTTTCCCTGGTGTGTCTGATTGTGTTCACCTGTACCCCTTGTGTGTCTCCTGTGATCATCAGCACCAGCCCCACCCCTGATTGTTTTCACCTGTGTCTTGTTATCCTGTGTTTAAATTCCCCTGTCTCCCAGTGTTCAGTGTCAGTTCGTCTTGTCTCTTGCCACAGTCAGGTCTATGCTCTCTTTGTGCTCAAGAAAAGTGTTGTTCCTCACCACGTGAGCGATTTTCATTTTGTTCTCAATTTTTTGTCATCTCAACCTGAGATTAGTTAGTGACCATTTTTTGTTCGTCGTGTTTTGGAAAAATAAAGTATCTTACCAATACTTTACCTCTGTCTCCCGGGTCGTGCAATTGTGTCCTACCTCCTGAGTGTCTGAGTTCTTAACAAGAAGTCATTGAGCATACAGTCATATACGTGTGAAGAAGATATGATATGAGATAATAATGCCTAAATAAAACTGAAAAAATCTGAATTATATCTAGCAGATGCAAAGACCACCCATTTAAAACATGCTTGATCCTACATTTCCCATAGTGCAGTTCAATTATTAATGTTTCCTTACAATGTGTCTCTTTCAGCAGCTTTTATTAAAATGTGTAGTCTTCAAACCAGATACCGCTGATGATATAAGAAGCTTTATTTTTCCTTTTTTCATATAGTTTTAAACCCAGTTTGACTTGTTAAAATTGGAGGGGTTGCCCTTTAAGAGCCCAGCCTCCATCAGCAGTCAGTGTGTGTTACATTACATGTTAGACGCTTTTATCCAAAGCGACTTACATACTCAATACTGTGGGCGATCCCCACAGGAGCAATTTGGGGTGAAGTGTCTCAGGGACATAACGACATGCTGACTGCAGTGGGGTTTGAACCTGTGCTCCCTTGATCCGAACACCAGCGCTCTATCCACTGCGCCACACGCCTCCTGTGTTCCTGTTAGCTCTGTAGCTCTTTCTTTCGCAGCTTGTATAGCTTGTTGTCTCTGGAGAGTTGCTGTTGATTCTCACCACTCTACATCTCTTCTTGAACACCCGTTCTCATTCTGTCAGCATTTCTGTGTCTGAGTAACATGCTGTGTCACAGCCTGGTCACCGTGACTGCTCGGTTCTCACATCACTGACTTCAGTGTTTGTGCTTCATCCGTTTCCTCAGTCTGACTGAGCAGGAGTATGTCCCGTTGAGTCTCCAGCCAGTTAAAATGTCATAGGTCAGCAGTGACTGATACCAGCGTGGTCATTTTTGATTTTCTCCTCCCCTTTGGAGCCTTAAGATTAAACTCTTGGATTTAATGTCATTTTCTTGGAACCAAACATGTTTGAGTGGGTTTTTGTCAAACTTCACAAAAGATCTTCTCACAAGGACTTACATTTATTAAACTAATAATATCTTTTGATCATGTTTAAGTTTTGACATTATCACATCAGTTATTATATCTCATACTGTACATGAAAGTGAAGCTCATCATTTCCAATATCTTACCAGTTTCCACCAGGTCGGAATATGTTCGGTCACCATGCATGTAAAGAAACAAAGAAACAGTATAGCCCGGACTACACCATCTTCAAACTTAGCCTTTATTTGGATCTCATCTACACAGCTGTGAAGTTTTGAAATGCCAAATCGTGCAAGAGGGGTGATAACGCAAGATAAAAAGGGGCTTAATCAATCTACCTTTAACACCAGTCTGTAACAGAAGGATAAAACCCTTTACTGAGGTGAAATGAGATCAGCAAAAACATATGCAAATGTGAAATTCCAATTCCAATGCCCCTTTTAGAAGAACATACAGGACAGTACAATTTTTAAGAACCACATGTTTTACATTCCAAGTGATATTAGGAAAACTGTTTGTTTGGTTTTAACTAGCCTCTGGTACTCTGCAGCCCATGCATTAATAACTTTTGGAATAGACTTGGACTTTAAATGTAATGTTCCCACTATTTGCTCATGAAGGAAATCTGTTGTTGCAATAAATAAGTGCAGCATTTTGGTGAAATTGAGAAAGACTACATTTGCTTAATCATTGTGTCCCAATTTGCATTTTAAACAATCCTCATGATGCAAGATCTAGATATTATAATAATAATAATAATAATGCATTACATTTTTTTATTAGAGCGCTTTTTCAGGTGCTCAAAGCGCTTTACAATTACACATTACACATATTAGACATGTAAGAGTCATTACTGTGGACATTACCCACAGGAGCAAATGCGGGTAAAGTGTCTTGCCCAAGGACACAACGGCCTGACGCAGTGCCGGCCGAATCACTTTTCCTCATATTTGTCTCAGAAATGGTATATTAACCAATAATCTATATTGTTACTAAGTTAATAGTTAACCTATGTTTATTGTGTTTTTATAGATTCATGTGTGTTTTGTTTTCTCAGACACCAGCAGTGATGCTAAATATATTGTATCTGCTCATACATGTGCCCTCCCTCCATCCCCCAGCTCACGTTCATGGGAGTGCATTGAATTATAACACAGGCCTCTACGAATTAAAGCACGTTCACATTTCCAGTGTAATCTTCACCGGCCGTCAATCAATAGGCTCAAAAAGAATCAGCCCTCCTGATTTGTGCGTGGCCCGAGGCCTCGGTTCCGCAGGGAGCCGCAACCAATCAAAGGGTGTTACCCTCAAATGATCCAAACATGAGGGGATCAAAACTAAAAAAGTGTCCAAACCGCTCTGTGAAATCCAATCCATGCTGGTGAGAGAAAAAAACGATTGCACAAAAAAATATAGATCTATTTTGTTTTTGTTTTTCTTAGGCAAATAGGGTGTCGATTGAGTATGAAAAACACGAATTGAGCTCAGCCAGATTCATTCAGCTCTCGAGTGACTAATTAAGTAGATATCTGCGGCGGTTTGTGTGCTTGTTAACTCGTCCCCTCTGCAAAACACTTTTTTTTCTCTTGTGGTGAATCCCTTTCCAATACTCAAAAGCTTAGTAATGAATGAAACACTTACCTGCAGAGTATTAGAGCCAAAGTCTCCCTCTTCTTTCTGTCTCTGTTTGAAAAGCACTAAAAGGCTCCGCTCGAAGATGATTTGTCTGATTACAACCTGATTGAGCCGATGCCTCGCTGCTCATACACAATCAGCACTGCAACGGACACACTATTGTCAACGTTTTCTATCAATTTACTCATCCTATTTCATTGCCATAGCAACTAAATGCTAAAGCAACACATATTGTCTCATATGCTTGCACCAATTGTTTCCTGATTGAGGAAAATAAGAAGCCAAACTAAAAGTAAACAGTGATTTTATTGTCAATTTATGAACCAAAGATGTTTTTTTATGAGCACCAAAGGCGGTATCAGTACACAGAGGTATTGTAGCTTCTTCTTTTTCCATCGGGCCCATCCATCCCATGTTTTGAAAAGCCCTTTTATCTTTTGAAACCAATACATGTTGTTTGGGCTCTCCAACCAAGCGGCTTTTAGCCTTTGTGTCACTTAGCTGTTATTATTTTGTCATTACAGTTTTTTTGACAAAGCCTAAAGAAAGCCTGAAAGAAAATGTGTCTTTGTGCATGGGGTTGGAGAAAAAAAAGGGATGATTTAAAGGAATAACAACAGGCCTTTTTCAGTATTCAATAATATTTCTATGCGATGTGTGAATATATTATTAGGAGGGATATATCTAAACGTGTAAGTGTTGCAGTCGACGTGTGAATTCTTAGAGAATGTATTCTCAAGTCTTGGCCGCCTGAAAGGATGATGACTATAATCAAGCGGCTACCTTTCCATCACACTAAGCTCAAATACAGCGATGACATTTCCAAAGGTGCTCGCGAGATGGAATATTAAAACTGTTAGTCACGCCAACTCTTTTAATGGCTTGTCTTTGTGCTTTAAAAGCCGTTTGACATTTTGACATAGACCGCTTGACTTTTTGAAGTTTTTCTAAAGTGTAATCCATTGCTTTGGACAAAACATGCTTTACTGTATGTGTGTTTTTTTTCTTCTCAATTCTCTGTATTAATAGCAAAAAAAGGGCTCTCACTGAACAACACATTATGAGAAAGAAGATTAGATTATGGGGTGAGAAGAATAAAAGATTGTGTGACTGGCTTATGGGTTGTCAAAAGAGTTGAGTAAGAATACAATTTCGATTGGCAATAAAAGGAAAATTAATTGTTTGTGTTTTTGGGCATATCTTTTTTTACAATGGCAACATAAATATCTAGACACTGTAACATTGTGCGAATTCTTATGGGGACAAAATGCAAGTCGGTATGACATTAATCATGACATTTTTGGGTGAAGACTTGATTTATTGTTTGGGTTAGGCCTAGGTTAGGTTAAGGTTAAGGAGGGGGTCATGATTAGGATTAGGCAAGTAGTGGTTATATTTAGTAGAAGTCAATGTAATGTCCTCTAAAGTGAAGGAATCATTATTTTGTGTGAAGGTAGGTCAGCGTCTCTCCATTACTCTATCAGCTTGTCGACCGAAATGGAGCAGGACAACCCCTTAAATTACTGCTTGTGCGCACACACACACACACACACACACACACACACACACACACACACACACACACACACACACACACACACACACACACAAACCAATCATACTTCTTCATACTTGCTGAGCTGACCTGGTAAGATCAGGGGTAACGGCACTCCCGCCTGCAAAAAAAGAGAATCCCTTGGGTTTTTGTAGGAGAGAGTAACCATCATGTCTTGTGGCACCTTGCTGCCTTATTGTCCTTCCTGGCTTCCCTCCTTTCCCTCTGCAGCAGCTGTTATCCTCCATCCACCCTCCATCTTTCTTTCTCGTTCTGAAGTTCTTTCGCTTGCTGAGGCTCATTCAGGCACAGCAGACCTGCCTGGAATCGATTGTCAGATTAATACAAGAGACAAACACAATTAAATATGGATTTGCGGCTCATTATTGACCAATGTGAATAATTAACCAAAGTCTTACGGCTGTACGCACACGTGAGATTTAGTGTGTATAGACCGGTGTGTATGTACTGCATATTCAGATGCTTTCAAGACAGCATATGCTGTTTTATTGCATGTGGCCTTGATTTTTCATAAAGCTGCACACACACACACATTGGCTGCTGTAAATATTAAGTGCTAGATTCGATGTATATAAAGACTGACATTCAATTAGGAGCTATGAAATGTAGATTGTTTGTTTGCTCTTAAAGCTAATGTGGCTCTAGAAAAAGAGTTCAGTTTTATTGTTGTGTAGATGTCAAGTGTTCATTTCACACTACAGTATTAGGAGTTTATTTAAGGTTTTACAATACTTGTAATTCTAGGGAAAATATGTGTGGGAGGGGTTGGGGGGGGTCAGATTGAATTGTTCATCCCATTAAGTCATCACACATGATACTGTACGACTTCATCAGCCTGATTTAGAGAAAGCATGGATGAATTGTATCACTTTGCAACAGCAGTGGGAACAAATCACACTGATGTCCAAATTGGGATCATTTTGATTTCACCCCAACAATTTTCTGGTACAATTTCAGACAAATTTGGAAAGGCGATGCATTTTGCTGTGTCGTTTACAAAAAAAGAGAGAGAGAGAAAAAAAAAAAAAATGGTATTGCATTAGAAAACACTTTTTCTAAACTTGGCAAAGGCACTAAAAGACAAATGGGAAATTTGATTCACACATTGAGACTTTTGGAAGCCTGTCAGAATCATTTGTAATTTGATCAAACTGTAAGTGAGTTTCCATTTGGGTGTGTTTATTTACAAGACCTTGACAAATATTTACAAATTCTGTATTGCAGTCTTACGTATATGCATTTTTCGTGTGGATACGATAGATAAGTACAATATGGATAATTTACCGGAACTGAAACTGGATGGTTAGATAAAGATTGTGGTAGTGGTTCGAGGCAAAGCCGGATTAACCATATGGGCACACTGGGCACCTGCCTAGGGGCCCTTGAGCAACAGAGGGCCCTCAGAGACAAGAGAGAAAGAAAGAAAAACATTTTTTTTTTTTTTTGGCACAACCTCACTCATCATACATTGTTTTGAGTGAAACTCACTCTCTGCCGCAATAAATAACTTGGCTTTTCTATAGGGTCAAATTAATATATTTTTAAAACCGTCTTTGGCAAATAGGCGTGCGATTGATATGCCAGATTGAATGAAAATTAAAAATATTGGTCATGTTGCGTAGGCGTGTTGTTACGTGTTGGTACGTGGGTTGAGGGGCCCTGTGCTCTCAGTGCCCAGGGGCCCTTGGAGGTACTAATCCGGCCTTGGTTCGAGGCCATGCTTGCAGATATTTAAAGACAATTGTGCCACACCACGTGTCTCTTTGATCACTTATTAACAGCGTGCATGATCAGAACATGCTGCAGAGTCTGCCTGCTCACAGCTTCATGTTTCCAATGTCCCACCTATCATGTGCAGCTTGTACTTTACATGAGTGTTTCCACTTTATTTAACTTTTATGAGCAACATTACATGAGCCGTCTACAACGACTAATTAGTAAATGTAATGCTTCATTCCTTCGGTTTCAAGAGAAGAACAAGTCATGCTATGTTTCAACAAGACACATTTCCCAACATGATGATAAGTGGGACAAGAGAGACATGCAGCTGCGGAGAGGCAGACACTGACGCATGTTCTGATTGACTAAAAGGACTTATGGAGAAGAAACATCCCACATGCAGATTTAAATGTATAATGTGTGTTTCAGACAACAGCTGATGTAAAGCGGGTGGCTGACTGGAAATGGTGTTGAATTAACGATACATTGTCAAGCAATATGGCGGTAAAAAAAAACACAAGAGATGTTGTGCACTTGGCTTGCGATATGCAGAAAAGCGGGGGAGCTGTCAATCACAGCCTGTATACACCCACAGGAGAAGAGCTCTAATTAGAAAGAAAAACATTGAAATCAGTTGTGTGGGCATTGCATACTGTAGGTGTGAAGGGTCTACGTTTCCTTTTACAAATTAAAATGTAATTCAGAAGCAATAAATGGAAACAGTGCTCAATGTATTACACTCAACAGTTTGCTGCCCTTGTCCTACTCGGTCTTATATGACTACCAGGTTATGGTGGAAGATAGGTTGTAAATTATATTACTGAGTTATGTCATGATTTACTTTCTCTTTCCTACTTGTGCTACTGTTACATAATTCACAATTATTCTGTGATTGACACTTGTGGCCACAGGTGTTCAGATAAAGTCAAATATGTATGCTTTGTGGTTAGCAAAACATTGCCATTATGGTAAAACAACTTTGACGGATGGAATATTATTCAACTTTCACCAAAGAGATCAAAGTTGGTATCCAATAGGAAACCAGAACTTGTTGAGTTATTTTGATTGATGTTGTAACTACATCACGTACTTCGGCGTGTCCGAACTATGATACATTCCTATTTTCACCCAAACCAGTATATTTATCTAAACATAACCAAAAGAAGTTGCGTTTTTAAAACGTCTAAGGAGTTATTGGCAAACAACATATTACGTTGTTTCAATAAGGTTGCGTTGTGCGAAAGAAACAGTTTACATTTCGACCTGTTTTTTTATGGTGACGACCATCTTCCGTTTTCGATGTCCGAGTTGGCTAAAAAAAAGTTACATATTTGTTTTAAAAACTCTAGCACTCTGTTTAGAATATGAAGAAGTCATACATTACTTCTATAGTTGTGCATGACCAAACAGCACTTCATCAATCTATCTCACCTCACTGTCCCTTCTGACAGTCTCCACATCTAATTACCCACGTCCTCACAATTACCCATCATTGTATTGTCATTGCCTCCACCCTCCTATTATGTACAAATGGATCAGAGGGTTTGACAGTTTGTCAGGCCGGAGAAGATAAGATGGCCATTTAGCAGGCGTTTGCTCTCCTATCTTCTGTCTAGATTTAATTATGCTGTTAGCTCTCCTCCCAAGAAAGACTTTGAAGTCACTATGTCATGAGAGCAGGGACTAAATGTGATCTGCTTTCCGGAAAGAGTACAGCATAGGAGCTTCAGGAAAGATTGTCATGCTCTGCACTCATTCAGTTTTAATAACCACATGTATGTTCAGTATCAAAAGTGCCCTTTCATAGACCTTCACTTAATGAATCTAGAAAATTACAATTGCAACTCAGTCTGTGCCGGTTGCAAACACCACTGAAGATGCTGAATGCAGCATTCCCATCAGGACAGTACAATCTGTAAAAAAAACATGCACTACAGTCATAGCCTCAGGCAAAAAAGGAGTGACCCTTCTAAAATGTGACGCTCCAATGTACCAGCAGCGTTAGTGTGTCGTGTAATGAGCGGGGGACTATCCTTCAAACCAAGGACCCCAGTTCTGGTAGACATTAATTCCCACTAAAGAGTCCTTGAGCAAATCACTGAATCTCGACTGTAGCAAGAATTTCCTTGAGGGGATTTATATTCATTATTATGGGTGGAGCATCCTTTTCAATCAAGAGGAAATGATTACACTTATCCAGAGACCTTCTGCCTGATTTTCTGAGGATAAACACGCTTATAATATTTTGGTGTGAAACTGCAGGCACAAGGATAATATGAATTGTGATGGAGTTTGATGTAAATTCTGTAATTGAGATATCCTTTCCTCTACACACAGCAGTGTTGGACTTTGTTTGTTTTTTATCACTCTCCTTTCTTGTGTCTATTGTTTCATTAGACCAGATCTATTGTTGCCTTTGTTCGTTTGGTCCCGGCTCCTTTTTCTTTCCCTATCAGTTGTTAGCCAGGTGGTGAGCCTCGGAAAGCTGTCTAATTTATAGCAGTGGAAAGAGCCATGCTGGACAGGAAATGTTCTTCTGGTTCTTCAGTAAATGTGTGTGTCATGTATGTGTGTTAGAGCTTGTGTATCTTTGAAAGAGAGACAAAAGAGAGAAAAGTTCAGCATTGGTCAAAACAGTGTATACCATTAGAGAATACAAATAATATAAATACCCTTGATTTTAGACCAAATATAAATATGTATTCGTGGTACCATCTAACTAACTTATTTCCACCTGTCTCTTTTAGCATTGCCACATTCTAGCTTGGTGTCTTCCTTATCCCAAGTTGACAAGTCAGTGTTTCCCACAGAATTTGATTATATTAGTCTATATTTGATTCGCTCTGTGTTGTGTTGTTAATGAGGGATACACACCGGAGTTGAGGATATGTGGAGACTTCTCCCACAGATATAATTTACAAAAAAATATATATATATAATATTGTATTGTGGCGGCCCGCCACAAATGAATCAATGTATGGGAAACAGTGCAAGTAATGGAAAAAATGGTTTGAACCCATTTTAACTAACATGTCAATACTTTGATGGCAACCCATTAGGCCTACTGCTAAAATACAGTATATTTTAGAATAAATGCTCTGTTCATTTGCAGTGAATACGCTACCTCACTGAGTGACAAGCTAATGTGACAAGCTAACCAACAGATCCAGCTAACGTGACAACCTAATGTGAAAAGTTAATGTAATAAGCTAATGTGAAAAGTTAATCTGATAAGCTAACGTACAGGTCAAGCTAATGTGACATTACATTACATTACATTTCATTTAGCTGACGCTTTTATCCAAAGCGACTTACAATAAGTGCATTCGACCAAGAAGATACAAACTTGAAGAAAACAGAATCATATAAGTACATCAGGTTTCATAGAGCCAAACATTTCAAGTGCTACTCAACTGGCTTTAGATAAGCCAGCCCTTTGTTAGTATGTACAGTTGCAAGAAAAAGTATGTGAACCCTTTGGAATTACCTGGATTTCTGCATAAGTTGGTCATAAAATGGAGGAAGCCACTGCTGTCCAGAAAAAACATTGCTGCACGTTTGAAGTTTGCAAAAGAGCACCTGGATGTTCCACAGCACTACTGGCAAAATATTCTGTGGACAGATGAAACCAAAGTTGAGTTGTTTGGAAGGAACACACAACGCTATGTGTGGAGAAAAAAAGGCACAGCACACCAACATCAAAACCTCATCCCAACTGTGAAGTATGGTGGAGGGAGCATCATGGTTTGGGGCTGCTTTGCTGCCTCAGGGCCTAGACAGATTGCCATCATCGACGGAAAAATGAATTCTCAAGTTTATCAAGACATTTTGCTGGAGAACTTAAGGCCATCTGTCCACCAATTGAAGCTCAACAGAAGATGGGTGATGCAACAGGACAACGACCCAAAGCACAGAAGTAAATCAACAACAGAATGGCTTCAACAGAAGAAAATACGCCTTCTGGAGTGGCCCAGTCAGAGTCCTGACCTCAACCCAATTGAGATGCTGTGGCATGACCTCAAGAGAGCGATTCACACCAGACATCCCAAGAATATTGCTGAACTGAAACAGTTTTGTAAAGAGGAATGGTCCAAAATTCCTCCTGACCGTTGTGCAGGTCTGATATGCAACTATAGGAAACGTTTGGTTGAGGTTATTGCTGCCAAAGGAGGGTCAACCAGTTATTAAATCCAAGGGTTCACATTGTTGTGACTTAGATGAAGATCAGAACACATTTTATGACCAATTTATGCAGAAATCCAGGTAGTTCCAAAGGGTTCACAATCACNGAAACGTTTGGTTGAGGTTATTGCTGCCAAAGGAGGGTCAACCAGTTATTAAATCCAAGGGTTCACATACTTTTTCCACCCTGCACTGTGAATGTTTACATGGTATGTTCAATAAAAACATAAAAACATATTGTTTGTGTGGTTTTTAGGGATGTCCCGATCACCTTTTTTTGCTCCCGATTCCGATCATTTGATTTTGACAATTTGCCGATACTGATTTTTCCCGATCCGATCTTTATGCAATGCGTTAAGAGAAAAAAAAGCATTCAAGTTGT
>NW_011349109.1:0-7595 GCF_000735185.1 Notothenia coriiceps | reverse complement strand
AGCGGGGAGAGAAGAGGTTCACTGGCGCAAAGAATGGGAGCAATGGAGACGGGCGCAAGGACTAAGTGGACAACAGGAGACCGTGGGATACGGGAGCTTTGCGAGGACAGCTCTGATAATCGGAGCGACTCATAAGACTGGCAAGAGTGGTAAAGTAGTTGTGAAGAGATTGAAAGAACTCACGTGACACAGTGTGTGGGTGAAGGGAGGGTCTGGTGACCCAGCGGTGAGTAAAGGTGAGTCAGAAAAAGAAGAGCGAATATCATCAACCTTTTTTTCAAAGTCGTTAACAAAGTCGCTTGGAAGAAGGGAGGAGGGGGAAGGGGCTTTGGGGGGGGGGTCCAAGAGGATGGAGAAGATAGAAAATTGTTTTTTGGGATTGGAATAGGAAGAATGGATCTCATCTTGAAAGAAAGTGCTTTTTGCCAGAGAGATCGAAGATGAGAAAGAGGGGAGGAGAGATTGATAGAGTAGGAGGTCGTCATGGTGTTTGGATTTCCACCGTTTCTGCTCAGCTGCCCGAAGGATGGTTCTATTAGCACACAGTGCGTCATTTAGCCAGGGAGGACTGACAAACCAACCGATCCAGCTAACGTGACAACCTAACGTTACAAGCTAATGTGCCAAGCTAACGTACAGGTCAAGCTAATGTGCCAAGCTAACGTACAGGTCAAGCTAATGTGCCAAGCTAACGTACAGGTCAAGCTAATGTGACAAGCTAAGCAATGTTTCAAGCTAATGTTAAGGTAGAGCCATCTATGGTGGTGAATTAAAAAAGGTTCACTCAGTTAGCTGCACTTCTTCAGAGAGCCATTCCCAGGGTCCCATGTTTCACAGTTTGATATGACACAATAATTAGACATTTCAAAGGGTTTTACATTCTCAGCAATACATGCTTACATATAAAAAAGAACCCACTTACAGCTAAGCTTACTTACTCCATCAACTTGGTCTTGATATTTGCAGCTTTTCTTTTTTATATTTTAATACTTTGATATCACTAAACTGATGTCTACTAATCTGACTGCATTTGAAATTCCTCTTCCCTAGGAGACTTGGAACTGAGAAAATAGTGATGACCCCTTTCTTCACTATCTTCATTAGCAAAGAGAGGGGTGATCCCCAATTGTAACAATAGTTCAGACCGGTCAGACAGACATTTCTTTTTAGGAATAATAGAGTAGCTACAAGTCACAATCTATTTAATTTTGAATGTGAACATATCATTACAAATTAACTTTTTTGTAATATTTAAAGTGACAGCCCCAATACATGGAACTATCCACACCTACAATTCCTATGAAATTATTGAAATGAATGTAAGAATTATACGATAAGAGGGAGACAGTGATGTTATCTTAGATACATGTGTATCTGTCAGTGTATATAAAGGTTTCAGGAGTGTAATTTAGAGATTGTAAGTTTTATAACTACTCCTCATCAGTCCTCTCTTCCACCATTTCAGTCCAAATGGTTTGATACGTCTGTCTTTCCTCACATTTTCTATTATTTTCTTGGTTTTCACAAAGTTAGGTTTGCCTGTACATCAAATTGGGACACAGAGGCACAAGTATTACCTGTCTGTCTGTCTGCCAGCATGTCAGCCGATCTGCCAACCCTCTTGTTCTCTCTCTGCTTACAACATTTTTTTATCACAGAAATATAAAGGAACCAAAAGGTGACATGTTGCTAAGGAAACCCCTCTTCCTATCATTCCATCTATCACGACATGCCAGATCGAGGTTGAAATCCATTTGGATTGGGAAACAAGTTTTAAATGTGGATGTCTGATGCAAACCCAGATGGGTAAAGTTCTAGGGATGCTAGGGGGCGTTACTGCTGAAGCTCTTCAGTGTACTTCTTTGCGTTGACAAGCAGATGTTGATTTCCATTCATTTTAATTAATTACTTCTGCAATTGACACTTACAACTTTTACCACAGCAGAAAGGAAAATATAAAGATGCTGTAAAGTTTGAGGTATTAAACAAGTTTAATCAATATTTATAGGCTGTGTCCATCTCATTCATCCTATAAGAGCATAGCCAAAGCACACACACACACACACACACACACACACACACACACACACACACACACACACACACACACACACACACACACACTCCCAAACACACGCAGACAGACACACTGGAAAGTCTGGCCATGGTTAGGAGTTAATCAACCTGTTAATTGCCCCTCTGTGACAGGTTGATGTTTTTGTTTTTCTCTCTCTCTCTCTCTCTCTCTCTCTCTCTCTCTCTCTCTCTCTCTCTCTCTCCCATGCTCTCTTCCTCTAAGACCCTGCTGTGGTAAAAATCGGACCCAATCAGTAATTCACCGAAGCAATTAACTGCAATTGGCTGGGGCTGTGTGTTAATTTGTCTGTGTGTGTGTTATTTTCTACAACATTCATTCAGTTAAATCTATGTGTTGGCTTGGTTTTTGTTGCTAAAGAGACTGAGTTTCAGGTCACAGAGTGTGAGGGTGGATTATTATTGCATATAACTTTGACAGTTCCCTTAATCTTATTATATAAAGTGAATTCATTATTTAGGATGGAGAGGTGACTTTAGCCAAAAGTTTCCTAGCTTCTGTTTAAATCTCAGATGACATTTGTTTTCCCAGAACCAACCAAAATGAAATTCATTAGTTTCAGGTAATACAAAACAAGGTGGAACCGGCAAATGTAAGCTGGAGGGGGAGAAGGCATACACATTGACTCTGCAGGTTGATGTCTCTTTCTGGTAATTGCCTTCCAGCTTGATCTCTGAACCACAACTCCAAGGGGAACCCTTATCGCTTGTACACTGTTGGTTTAATTCCTTAGCAAAACAAATTAATTCCTTTGAAAGAATTGAAGGCTGAGTGCTGCTTTGGGATAGAAACATTGAAAATCAAAAGTCCTTCGTTTTTCTCAACATCTAATTTATTTAAATTGAAAAAACGTTACTGTGATAGAAGTATTTAACGGCCAGTTGGGTATTATTAAATGATGCACACATACACATGTATACCAACTACTGTTGTTAGATAAGCAAGTGTAAACCGATGAGTGGGAGTGTTGTGAACCTGGGCTGGCATCAGCAACTCGTTATCGCCTCCCTGTTGTGTTCATGTTTTCATACCAATTGTAACACGGTTTGTGCGTCCTTTAGTTCCACTCTCAAAGAGACTGAATGCTCTATATCCCTGTTGTGTTGCCTCCTGTTGTTGTGTATAGTCATATTGCCTGTGTATTGAGTTGACCCCAGGTTGTATATAATGAAAGAGAATCCTTTTTTTGTTGTTGTGATAGCTACATAGAATATATTACAGAAACATTTGGAAGAAAGCCAGTTACTATTTCAGACTGTTGAAAAGCACTTTTGGGAAGTAGATGAGATTTTTTTTTGTGCTGAATCATGGTTTTGCACAAAAATGCCACAGTGCGTGTGCATGTGCACGAGTGTGTATGTGTTTTACTCATATACTTTTTTGCTACACGCTGCATTGTGTGTGTGTGTGTGTGTGTGTGTGTGTGTGTGTGTGTGTGTGTGTGTGTGTGTGTGTGTGTGTGTGTGTGTGTGTGTGTGTGTGTGTGTGTGTGTGTGTGCGTCCTTTGCCCTTCATTGGGAATTCAGAGCAGCTCTATTTTTGTGCCTCACATTTCTCATCAATATTTTACCCCCTCTCCTCCTCTCCTCTCCTCTCCCCTCTCGCACTCCCTTGCTCTTTCTTAGGCATCAGAAAAAGGTTTTATCCATGCTCCACTGAACACTATTGAAGGAATGGCTGGCTGTGATCCCATTGGGACGATATGAGTTGCATCTCGTGCTATAAGGGAACTGCCACCGCCAAATGGTTGCAAACAATCCTTTATTACAGTAGGTTGAAAGAGTCCAACACGTGCTCGCACAGATTTCCGCTACCCTCAGAGGAGTTGTCCAGTACAAGGGATTTCTTTGACACGGGGTCATCTAGCAAATCCACCGGAGCAGCAACGGTCAAGGGCAGGCCAGTTGATGATAGCTGTTGAAATAGTTTTGGCCAATTCCCCCAAATCACTCCTCCCCTGCTGAGTCAATTCCAGCGGCCCCATCAAGGAAAATGCCACCCCAGAGACATACGGGGGTTAGAAGAGCAGAGACCTCATGTAGCGCCAGATAATAGCAGCGTGCCCCCCACACAGTAATGAACCATAGGAGACGCTGTGAATGTAGCTGATGCTCCAAACGTTTAACCTTCGACCGGACATACCCGCAGGTGGCACTCTTTCAGTTTATTTTCATGTTTAGGTCCATTTCACAGTTCCCTCAAGGGCAAATCAAAGCTGCTAGCTTTTGAAAGTCTTTCATTAACAGATCTGTACATCCCAAATGTCCTTGGAAGGTTTCTCACAACATTGGAACTCATTATAGTTTAATAAAGTGTTCAAATGATAAAACTAGTTAGATCATTTTAACTAATGTATTGTGTAACCTAGAATCTAGTCAGCTCACAACAGGTCAGTAAAGATGCAAAAAAAGGTGCAATTTGTCTACAGGCAAGCAGAGGATTTAAGATGAAGTGTAAGTGAAGAACACCATTTTCCATCATCAATTCAGATAAATCAATCTCGTAACGCTGTCTCCATCTTATCTTTGATTCCAACCAAATGTCATTGTTGATAGACAATCTGAAAGTTAAAGCATATCCAATGTGTGTGGTAACGTTTGATTTCTGATTGTCTGCTGCTGGATAGATTTGAATGCGTAAAGCTGCATACTTTTTTAACAATATTTTTATTATTTCGGATCGGAAACGTCAAGTTTCTTGTGTTGCAAGTCTTCTATGATTTTGTCGAGTTAGGTCTGCAGTTGCTAGGTCCATGACTCACCTTTAGCGCACTGTCACACAGGCAAAAGTGAGGAAATAATTCACCAAAGATTTTCAGATGCAAATTTGTTTGCCACTTAATGGTTTGTGCCCCTCTGGGCGCATAGAAAGGAAGTAAGGAGGAGTTGAATGTTTGTTTTTACGGCCGTGTCCTTATACTTTAGCCTGCATTAGACTTCAGACATACTGGGATAGCCAAGTGGTCAGTACGGCCATCAGCCAACCACAAAGCGTCAGAACTCCAGTGAAGCATGGTACCTGTTGAAAATGTTAATGTTTACATGCATGTGTTTATTGAAAAAAAACATCACCAGTGAGACTGTGAGCATCATGCTAATGTTCTGCACTTGGTTCACCATTTCAACCGTTCACACAATAATGAGATTTTGAATCCTGATTACAGATTCATAATCCAATATTTCAGTTTAGGGTTAAACTAATGAACTAATTTAACTAACAAAAAGTGCTTGAATTTCATAGTATCTGCCAAACTTTCAAAGTCATTATTATCCATAAATGATGAAGGCAAGTCGAGCACTATCTAATGACGTATCAGAGTTTCAAATTGTTGCTCTTTTAATCAATTCTGAAAGTTGTCCGTCAGATACACAGACCTGGGAGGGAACACCTGTTGCTAAATCTCTCTTTTTTTGAAATATTTCATTGTAATTCCTAAAACATTTGAAACATTGCTTTATTACAGTAATTGCTTTTTAATGTGAAAACCACACATGTCATATTTTGAGTCCATTAGGAAAAACTGAGGCGAGCGCTCTGTAGCTAGCTGACACCCAGGGGAGCCAAATCATGCTAGCTAATTACCTATCAGGCCACTTTTAAATATTTGGCTGTGCTCCAGCCATGTGGGTGTGGGTGTGTTTTTATCTTCCCTGTTTATGTCACGGAATAAAGGGTGTGATTATAGAGGACATTAGCTCCTCTGCCTGCCTGTATTAGGCCACACATGAAGGGCTTTATTTCATCAGAGCTGACACCCTCCCTTGGAGTCATTTCCTTTTGCAATTTTCTGCTCGGTTTCATGTTCCATTACCGGCAGATTATGCTTTTTCTTCCTGTATTGTACACTCATTCATAGATGAGCTCGCGCGCAAACACATTTGCAACACGTACACACACACAGCTGCACATACATATTGTGCAAGCTCATGGTCATGCCGCGTTGTTATTGGACCACTGGTTGCTGAATGCTGAATGGGAGAGCTTGCCTAGAGGAGAGGACAGTAGTTAAACCAGTGCTGAATTGCTTTCTCTACTATGAAAGTCAAATCAATTCCAAAAACCCATTACCTGTATGTATGATTCAAAGGCACTCTGTGAAAGCAAAGGTGAATTTCACTCCCTGTTTTATCCTAATTCCCCTCTGTGTGTTTGCCTCTCCGTGCGTGTGCATCCTTTGTGTGCAAGGGAAATTGGCAGGAACATCAATAGGACATTTTATATTGACTTTTAAGATGTTGATTTAATGGATTATGATTCCTTTAAAGAATCTTCACAGGTTTTATATTTGCCAAGTCGGAGGAAGTCATATTGATGATGTCACAGTGATGACAACAGGGTTTATAAACAGATAAACACAGTGTTGTGCCTTTGGGTGACCCCTCCTCCCACTTCCCAAATTAAACTTACAGTACTATTGGTATAAGAACATAGGTTTAAAGTCAAAAGTCAAAGTCAGCTTTATTGTCAAGAATTCTACATGTTGTACATCCAGAAATATCGTTTCTCGAGGTCCTACAGTGTGACATATATACATCAAACAACAACAAAAACAAACAAAAAGTGCCTAGATAATCGGGGTATACAGTTTAAAGTGTTAATAATATGTTAAAGTGTTCAGCGGAGATGGCAGGAAAGTGACTGGTGCTGGATGAGGAAGGTTGGTTGTGTGTGTGTGTGGGGGGGAGAGAGGAGGTAGGGAGGGGAGAGAGTTCAGCATCCTGACCGCCTGGTGGAGGAAGCTGTTCCCCAGCCTGACGGTGCCCGAGCTGAGGCTGCGGAACCTTCTTCCTGAAGGCAGGAGGCTGAAGAGGCTGTTGGAGGGCTGGCTGGAGTCACCCACAATTCTGAGTGCTTTGCGGGTGAGGCGGGTGTTGTAGATGTCCTGTAGTGAGGGGAGCGAGTGTTCATCAACTCTTTTAAAATACAGCCGGCGCTTGGTGCCATCATAGGGTATTAGACCCCTCAGGTATATATATCCAAGAACATAATAATAAATGTAAATATCATGTAACTGTTCAGGACCATGGACAGCGCTTACTGTTTCGGGTTCGTGTTAAAGAACAGCGCTGTCCATGGCACTGATGAAAGGGATATCCACACACTAAGATAAATCTAGTGTCACATTTTATTTGAGCTGTCGGTCTGTGAGATCTTCTTTAGAGCAACACTGCATAAATCTTAGCATTCTATTATCAGCTTGGACTCTGTCATATATTTCCAGCACCTGAGCAAAGAGTAAACTGGGTGAAGCAGTGGTCATCATGGATTATCTAAGCTGGCCGACATTCATACTTTACTCAAGATGATCACTTTGGTGATTCCTTAACTCTTCATCAAGCATCATATGGCTTGGTTTGATTATTGCCTTCAATTTATTACCAAACACATAGAACTAATGACTTCTAGTTAAACTCCATCCATCCATCTTCTCCCGCTTATCCGTGGTCGGGTCGCGGAGGTAGCAGTTCCAGCAGAGAGCCCCAAACTTTCTTTTCCCTGG
>NW_011349108.1:0-1224 GCF_000735185.1 Notothenia coriiceps | reverse complement strand
TGCTTCCACAGCTAGTGGACTGTGTGCTTGATTTTACCGGCTTTGCTGACCCACTCAGGAGATTATCAACACCATCCTCGATTCTTCAGCATTGCCTTTCCATTGTGATTCACACTGCACAACACTGTTTGTTTATGGTAATGACCGACTGGACGGTGTGAAGCCCACTTTACACTATATAACTGTCAATATGGAATTACAGAGCACTGTCAAAAGGGCAGCAAATTTAAACACCTATTTTAGTCACTGTTCTCAATAACACATTTTACAACCATCAGAATGGACACATACCAGACATCAGAATGGCAGCAACAACATTAACTAGCCATACATTGTTCACATAATACAACTCCCTGACAAGACAAACTGCAGTTCTGTGACATAAGCATGCTCGCCCTATTTCTGTTGGGATGTGCTCCAGCAATAAACTATCCTACCTCTCTACAATGAGAACATTATTAAAGATGGTTAAGGTAGATTTACTTCATGTAGAAAGTATAAACCATTCTAGAAGGGCTACAAATCTCGTTACAAAATTTAACATTTCCAAATGTTTGTTGGTTGATAAAACTATTTTCAATGGGGGATATTACATGTCGTTGGTGTTTCAAACTTGTTTTTTTAGGGTGAAACATGGCATTTGTGCCTGCAGTGGGAACACTGTGCAGGATCTCAGAAATCTTGGGATAGGAAACTTGCAAATAATTGATCAATCAAACCTTTAAAACAACTACCAATTTCTGTAGTGCCACAAGAAAATATAGGAAAGAGAATGACAGAACATTCATTACACAGTCTTCATGAGAAGGTTGATATTGCTAAATCGTCTTAATATTAAAAGCTAAAGTAAAAATAGTATATTTGTATCTAACAAAGGTCAATCAAACTACTACTTCCAAGTTCAAGACCAAACCTATTAGTCGTAAATTATATGGATAGAATTTAGTTTGTTTCATTTGACGAGATGACAATCTGAATCTTGCACCAACAAACTAGAATTAGAGGTTAAAAACTTAAATAATCACTCCATAAGCTTAGATATGAACAAATGTATTTACCATTATTTCAGATGAAACCATAATAATAAATGACATCAAAGCAGACCATCAGACTAAACTAAGGCCCCGTCCACACGGAGACGAAAACGAAAACGAGCCGAAGTCGTTTTCAAAAAAGTCTTCCGTCCACACGGAATCGGCTAAAGAAACGTGTCCGTCTACACGA
>NW_011349107.1:12999-18562 GCF_000735185.1 Notothenia coriiceps | reverse complement strand
TTTACGTGTTCTGCGTAATGACGTACAACGGCCTCGAACTAATTTCTGTAGTCCTTATTCAGCCACTCGGTAACAACCATCGTTTTTCAGACACGTAAATTCTTCAAAAATCCCCAGTGGGGTCACTGCTGACGTATTTAATGTCCTAGAACAAAACGTGACTTATCTCTTAAATTTGTGTCAACCACAGACCTTATTTCGCGCTACTTTCCAAAACTCTATGGAAAAAATGCATTGCTTTTTGAGGAAGGAACCGGAAGTGCTAAAAATGCTAACTTACTTCCTGGTTTTACGACGCGTCACTGCGGTTCTCTATTCGGTTGTCTTAAAGCTGCTTCCAATAAGGTCTTTCATCACCATCTCTGTTGGGTTAGGTATTGTTTTGGTCTGCTTTTCAGAAGCAGTCAGAACTCACTCAAAATAAAACATTTTATTTGAACTCATGGCAGATTGATCTAATCCAGAAATTACAAGTGTAAAAAAATAAAACTGTCAAAATAAAACTGCAGGAAATCTATCAAAGTGCTACAAAAATAATTACAATAAAGATTCTGTGTTTATGCCGGGCTGATTTGCATCACTCCTTTTCCTGATTGTAGTCCAGGAAATAGAGTGTTACTAAATACACATATATACTGTACCTAAGGAGTAGACTGAATGGAAAAATGGGTAAGTGGGCTACATGCTTAACCTCAACATATTAGTTCCAACATATAATCTAATTCTGAAACTATTGAAAAAACATTGTGCAATGTAAGCAACGTCATATTGGGTGCTTCGCCATATTAACATTTCTAATTGTATAATGAAGACATTCCTTTAGATATCTTAACTGTATGTTGTATTTTCCTAGATGAGCATTGTTAAATAGGCTCTATTCTACTTTTTGGGGTTTTAGCTCTCCTGTTAATTCTGTTAATACACACATCTTCCGATGCTCAAACTTAAACACATCATCAGTGTTGTTTTGTGGAGTGTTTCGAGTCTTCCAGGCGACCCGGCCAAGGTTGATCAGACCTCAGCCTGTGTTCTACAGGTTTTTGTGCATTTAAATGGTCTGCAAAGGCTAAAATCCCTGTGTTCCCTCCAGAAGGAGTTTCTTTCCTACACACTCCCCCCCCCCACCTGCTTGAAGTGCCTCCATTGGACACCTTTGTTTACTTCAGTAACATAATGACATCGATATGTTACACTTGCACTTCTAATGGCTAGTGTTCCAACACATTATACGCTAAGGGGCGGGACATTTCTAACACATCTCTAAGCGGTTGACCTATTACAACAGAGCAAGCCAGCTAACCAATCAGAGCAGACTGGGCTCTGATTTCAGACAGAGGGTGAAAAGAGGTGCTGCAGCACAGGCAGTATGAGAAAAATAAAGAGCTTTTTGAACATTAAAGCATGGAGACATGCACAGTACAGCCACTAAATATAAACCTGAAAAAGAGCATAATAGGGCCCCTTTAATAAACAAAAGCCATAAACACAATGTAAATCAACTGCAAAAATTGCTACAAAAATAATATAATATGAATGACATGATAGGAGCAAAAGACTTAAATCCTTTGCAGTAAATATTTTCTAATAAAATATGCAGGAAAGATACATTAGTTTTGGAAAGTGTATATGACTTTGATTCCCTTATAATCATTAACAATCAAGACACTAATGTTAATCTGAGAAACTGTGTGGCTGGAGCAATATGGACCAGATATTATGTATAGACATGAAAACATTTCTCCCACAAGCTGCACTGAGCACTAGCTCATATCTATAATTTGTCAGAACTTAATGACATTCAAGCAAATAAACCATCATGTGCCATTAAATGATCAAATTCAATCTCGTCATACTAATAAGTCTTATCTTGGTCTTGAAATAGTTTAATAGTGCAGAGGATATACAGTACGGTACCTGTTCCAGCACATCCAGCTTCAGGTCCAACTTGCTGAGCACCACATCTCCTCCCCAGAGAGACAGCTGCAGGTCAGATGGCTTTAGATTCTTAATATACTTGTTCACATAGCTCATCAGGAGTGGTGTAACATAGGACTCCAACATCTTGTGCTTGTCCTGAAAAGGCATCAAATATTGAACAACACAATTTGTCATTCAACACTGTCTTTGTACATAACACATATATATTGCACATTTGTGCACACATAATGATCTGTATTACATTTTAAAGCCCCCCACTTTAAAATAAAATACACTGTAGTTTGCGAAATATCGTCATATATTGTCCTAAGTGTTTTAGTTTTTTTTAGCCTTTAAGGTTCTAAAATGTAAAGGTGGTGTAAATACTTTTCTTTATTCTTTTTTTAATGCTAAATAGTTTCTTTAAAATACTTATTTTTATTATCTTTATATACATTGACCTACTATTGAAACTTATTTTCTTTTCTTATTGTTTATGTTTGCACCACCAGACACAAAAGCAAATTCCTTGTATGTGTAAACGTGCCTGGCAATAAACCTGATTCTGATACTTCAATCGCCTTAATAAAATGCCTGTTTAACCTAAACAATAGTACTGTGCATGTCAGCTCACTGGAAAGGCTTATGTGACACTCATGGAGCCACAATTAATGAAAGTAAGTAAAGGAAGACTTGTAGTAACAAGTCAAAATATCCATTTGAAAAGAAGCTTATTAAAAATGTCATCATTGTTCCTTGGCCCGAGGCCGAGACAAATAGAGACTGTGCCTTTGAGGCTGTAGCTCTCAAACTTCTGAAATCTCTCTGAAAGGCAGAAGACATTTTGACAATTCAGAGTAAAAGAGAACACTTTTACAAATTTAAAAGCACAAAATTAAAGCACAGCTGAATTTAACAGAGCAACTTTAATTTCATGGTCTTGGTTTAGACCCTTTTCACAGAGGAAAGCAGCATGTCAAAGTCGGAAGAGCAAAGGTGAGATTCATAACGTTAACAATGGCTCAATTCCATTAGAATTCCAAGTAAGCTCTTCCACTGAGCCAACTATTTACACCTGTGCTACTACCACATGTCTCCAAATGTGATAAAGAGAAGTTATCCTAAATAAACAAGGAAATAAATGTTAAAAATCCATTATTGCAGTGGCCAAATGTATTAAAAAGCCAACATGTTTAAAACAAATGTAGGTCTTTGTCAGGACAAGTAAAAAAACAGAACAAACGGGTGTGGCCTCACCTACCCGGATGGCAGGTGAAAGAAATTCAAAAAAATAAACAACACAAAATACCATGAGGTAATAAGAAAACAATATGATACTAAGAAGCATAGTGCAGAGCAAAACAATCAATACGATATATATTTTACAAACAACATGTAAAGGGCAGTACGAGAGCCACTTGTTATCAATAGGCTATGTTTTTGTTTCTGCATGCCATGTCTATTTCAACATTTGGTCTTTTAGAAATTATATTTACGCTAAGTAGAGAAAGAATGGGAATTCTGTTGTTCACATGAGCTGCATTTCAAGGCTTTTATTTTCGCTGTTGACTAATAAATGTCAGTGGCCATACTTATTAACGTATTGATTTACATCAGCGCTTGAATTAGCCAGCTTGCTAATATGAATCCACTTTTTATGCGAGCGAATATAAAAGAAACGCCAGCGGTAGTTAGAAACTCAATTTCCAAACACCCTACAATGTAACTAAATATAACGTAAGGGTTAAATGAAGGAAGATCGTGCTATGTAGTAAGAAATGTAACTTGTGCGGAGTAGCTAGTTAGCCAGATAGGCTAGCTTTGCTCTCCTGTCAGTCTAGTGATACGCATTAAAGCGGGGAAGCTAAGCTAACTGCTCCGAAAAAGTGACGCTAACTTCGTTTGGCTTCATAAAACGTACAACCACAAGTAAACATAGAGAAGCCAGCGCTTACCGCGTGTCTCCTGTTGCTATACCGTGAACTCGATGTTTAATATAACATTATTATCCTGTAAATAGATGTTAGCCACATCACTCCACGGCTTCAGCCGAAACGTCATCAGTAAACAACACCACCGCGGCTTCCGTACATCTAGTGTTGCCTTTGTAAATGTGGGAAATTTTCCTATCGCTTTACGGTGGTCTTCAAACCTGCACCCCGATAATAAAGAAACGGCTGTATCTGTGCCATTTCGTTTGAAAAAATATAGTTTAACATGTATAATGTTTCAATTCAACTCATCAATATCCTGTTTTAGACAAATACATGCTCGTAGTCCCACAAGTGACATCTCAGATAAAGGATTTCCGAGGAGCATTGGAAGGTATCAATTCATGTACAATTCGTCATAGCTTTCGCGCGACCCTGGGCCTTATGGCTGTGGAAACTCACATTTGTCAAGACACTAGACAGGGTCGTGTGCGTTTAATAGGCTTGTATTCCGTTTTAGTTAATAGTTTCTTGGGGAAAAAAACTAATCAGTACCACAATTGAAAATAAATCCCGATAATGTTCCGTTACTTTGGGATTACGTCAATATCGAATCGAATGCAATGCAAAATAAATACAAAAGGAAATGTCAATTGGCCTAATACTAGCCTATGTAAGACAACAGAACAATCCATCTTTCCTATTTCTAAAAGATGTACCAGTAATCTGATTACGTATTTTTTAATGTAAGTGATTACAGTAACCGATTGTGTATCCTTTTTACGTAATCCCGTTACTGCTCAAGCCTAAAAATAGATTACATTTCCAATGGGCGGCTCCTAAATAAGCTTTTCTTGAAATTATTGAATTATCTATGCAAAAAACAATAAAAACAGAAAAAGAAAAGCAGAGATTCAGAACGAGTAGGCCTACGTTAAAGTCAATGAAAGTAAGAATCTTTATGTCCGTCACACAGGTGATGTATGCTTTCAGTGTTTTGGTCATCTAACCGTTATGATGGAATGTCATTATCATGATCAAATAACCTGATCAACAGGCTATTTGATGCATGTCCATGCACTGAAATGTAGGCTAGATATACACTGTTATTAATATACTGCGTTGGGTAGAATAAAGCGGCGGGAAATTATCATGCCAATACATTCTGAAATCAAAATGATATCACCTTGGAAATTACAAGTGCATATAATGTATATGTATTATGTTTGTCTCGATAACATATGCAATTATATGCATTCAAATATTACATAGGCATAATTGTGGTGAAAAGTCTTTACTTCAAAATCAAACTTGTACACATTTTATTTCTGCGGCCATTCGGTCATGTCAAATCATATCTCTCTTTCTGAGGATTTCCATGGCTGCCAGTTTTTAAGTGTTTTAAAGACAATAGGCCTACTATAATAACTAAGAAGAGTTCATTTCTCACAACCTGTCAGTACAAATACATCAAAATAACTGCCAAACCAACATGGTCTTTCACTTATAATAACGAGCAATTGTTTAGGTCTTAGGGATGTATCAGATTGTTGCGCTAAGCACAGCCCGGGTCAGGAGATCATGGAGGCAGCTAGCGGAGCCTCTCCCTGTCCGTTAGATAAAGCCTGCTGAGTACACAGTCCACAAGCCTGTGTGTGTGTGTGTGTGTGTGTGTGTGTGTGTGTGTGTGTGTGTGTGTGTGTGTGTGTGTGTGT
>NW_011349107.1:0-12770 GCF_000735185.1 Notothenia coriiceps | reverse complement strand
TACGTACGTACGTCGTTCGTCGTCGTCGTACGTACGTACGTACGTACGTACGTACGTTACGTTACGTTACGTTACGTTAGTTAGTTAGTTAGTTAGTTAGTTAGTTAGTTAGTTAGTTACGTTAGTTACGTTACGTTAGTTACTTAGTTATTAGTTAGTATAGTAGTAGTTACGTTAGTAGTAGTAGTGTGTGTGTGTGTGTGTGTGTGTGTGTGTGTGTGTGTGTGTGTGTGTGTGTGTGTGTGTGTGTGTGTGTGTGTGTGTGTGTGCGCGTGTGCGTGTGCGTGTGTGCGTGCGTGCGTTATGGTCACAGGCTGGCATTACCGTTTATTTGAATGCATTGTTAGGCCTACGTGTTCAAATTCAGTAGGCTATAGCATTACAATTAAAATGAGGACGTAGTTTTTTTATTTTTTCCAAGTAGAAATAAAAACGAATTAAACAGGCTTAACGAATTGTAGATAGAGTAGTGAAAATAATTCACATTTGAAGAAATTATTATATCCAATGGGGGCATTGGCTTAATGAAAGGACGCTGAGGAATCTGAATATGATTTAATATAGGCTAGTGATGGGTAATTTGAATAATTTGTTCTCGAGTTTATGAGTGTTGTCCACACATAAAGGTGTGTCACCTTGTTTGTATTACACGGTACCCTTTTTATGAGCTGCACATTATGATGGTAATGTCCTGTTCGAACTTCGAAGAGAAGCGTTATGAGAGGACCTGTTAAAACAATATCAATATTTTTATTTTTCAATGAAATATATTTGTATAGGCTTCACCAGTCAGGACTATGGTTGACGCAGTCTGAGGTCATAATTAAACTTCAGGCTTGTTGTCGTTTATACATACTTGATTAATTGGTGTAACTACGCTATAATATGAAACTTTATAAAATAATAAATAATAAAATATATATATTTATATAAAACATTAATGAATAACTTTCTCAAACGATGATTTGCAAACCAAATACAAAACCTCAGATTTTTGTCCTTATTATCGTCCATCATCTTCATTATTATTATTATTAGCTATGACGTGGCCTCCACAATCCATTTTTCATCAGTTGCCTCGTTTTCAGGATTTATTTTTTGGTGATTAATAGTTGTTTTTTTTCTCGGATTGAAGAGATTGTTGGAGAGGTTTCACATTGTTACCTTTACATTTGGAAAATATTCAGAAAATCCTGCAGTTACAGTACCTGTAAACGAGAGCGGTTTTGAAACACCTGTTGTATACTCAACCCCTTATTTTCGAGCCAGTTTAATATATATTCTCAAACAGTTAATTGCATTGTCAGGTGAACATGGTAGCCTGCGCCTGAAGGCCAACTGGCCAAGACACAGAAAGGCAGAGAAAGGAGGGGGTGTTATTTATCTGCACCGACTATACAGCCTACATTCAGGGCTGCCCCTGGCCAACTTGTGGCCCCAGGCAAAGTTATGTGATGAGGAACCTCGCAGCGGCAAAACTGTGGCCCGCTTAATTGAGTCGCATTTGCGCATAAACTGAGGTGCACCTTATTTGCGCTTCAGATGAGGCTCCCTCCGCAAAATGAGGTCCCCTCCGCGAGGTGAGGCTCCCTCCGCACGATGAGGCTCCCTCCGAAAGGTGAGGCACGCAGTCTGCGTGATCTGCGTGCAGGGAGGGGCGGCCCGGGCCTAAATAGTATAGATATTCGGACACCGGGCATAGTTATGGTTAATATGTAAGCGCATTCTGAATTTAACCGATCAAAGGTTAGTTGGATCAAATCCAAACATGTACATCTTTTATAAATCGCATTTATACAAAACAGTCTTTACCGATGCTTCTAGCAACCATCTCCCGGAAACGTATTCTGTATAATAATTATACAGTGAAAATAAATAATGATGTTTAAACTATAGCCCACATACTATAGGCTACCTAAATTAGCTTTGACTCGAGTTGTGCGGCTGCTCAGATAAGTATGATGTTTATATAAATTAAAAATGTGCTCAACAACAATTGGTCGAGGGTTGATGTAAAATAGGGTCTAAAAAACTAAATGAAATCAGTTGCATATCATTTTTTTGTTGGTTTTGTAATTGATGGATTATTGAAGCTTGATCAATTTCCCCCAAAACATATAATCCGTCAGCCAGGTCTCATCTTCTTCGGTTAAATTGTGTCTTTGCGCTGGAGACTCTTTCTGTCGCTTTGAACGTCCACCGACATCACAGGTGATGCAGAGACAGATGTGATGAAGCTTCTAATGAGGCGAGGAGAACACGAATGAGCCTCTAGGTCCAGGATCTAGAATAACTGAGCTCTATAATTAAAATATTTACACTCAACACTTAAAGGGATGTACATCTGTGTACAAATCGTAATGATTTTCATTTTATTAAATAAACATTCGGATTGTTTACCATAATCAATTGAAAAGACACATCATTTAGCATTCCATACTCTAGCTGCTAACGGATATATTCTGCTGTATACTGTAAAACAGAAAAATAACAACAGCTCTCACTGGCTGTAAACACAGTCATTGTTCATAGGAATCGATTTTACCTAAATATTGCTTTTGGGGCTTTTACAATGTGAAGCAGATCATGTAAAAAAAAAAACAAGGCATATGCAAATGTATCATGGAAATATTTAATTATACAATACAATTGAACATACTTTAAATTTATGACTGTTTTTTGACAAGTTTATAATTTCAAGGTAAGACAGAACATAGAAAAACATTATGTACAGGGTCTGGGTATTTACAGGTTGTCTGCAAGCATGGCTCTTGAGATGTAACCACATCCCACTCTGAATAGTGCGGCAGTAAACGTGTCCTGATTTGGAGATTGTCTTTGAAAAAAAATATTCGTTGACTTGTTTTGCTGCTTTTTGTCCATTATTATTTTTGTTAGTCTTTCCAGGCTAGTAGTCCTGTGGGCTGTGCGTCAAACTGTGCCGTCGCAAGTCACAGTTGCGCCGAAACACCTTTCCGCAGCGGCCACAGCTGTAGGGCTTGATGTCTGTATGGGTGAGAAGGTGAGTTTTCAGGTTACTTCTTTGATTAAAGGTTCTTCCGCATGTGGGGCATTTGTGGGGAGACTCCTGTTTAGATTTGAAGCAAGCAAAGGATTATTCCCTTTAATTGTATAGAACGTCTATAGCAAAGCTTTCATTCATCTCAATTTGTTCACTATTGCGTCAGATATAGCGCTCACTGATTTACACAAAGTTTAACACAAATTGTACTTGTCTCTCATTTTATTTATTTATTTTAATTGGTAATTGGCCATACGAAACTGTTCAATGAGAGTGTGAGCCCCATGTATGCAGTAGACAGTGAATTATGATCATAAGGTATCACATAGTTTAGTGAGTATAAAATCATGGAGACTGTTAATATGTCCAGCTTACCTGCATATGTAAGGTTTTATGGACGGCTAGAGTTCGAGACTGACAGAATCCCTTCCCACATTCTTGACATTTGAATGGCTTTTCCTTGGAGTGGATGTATCTGTAAAACAGAAATGACACTTAATCAAATGTCTGCTCAGGCATGGATTCTCTTGAAGCGGTTATAAACCCCAGTCACAGGGCGAAACATCTCTACTGTGCAGCATAATGCGTAAAAGACCTTTAGCGCCCTCGTGCAGAACTATTTGGCAAACGCCTTTATTTGGTAGCAACATAAATAAAAAACATTAAATACTTTTAAATGGAAGTGACGAGGTTATTTAGATTAATACACATTTGGGATTACAATTATTTGCATAACCGGGAATACTGCTGGGAATATGTGAATGTGCAGCACCTTATCTGTTAAAAAATGTATCTTACCTGTGGTCTCTGAGATGGTCCTGCCTTCTAAAAGCCTTGTGACAAATATCACAGGTGTAGGGCCTTTCGTCTGTGTGGGTCCTCTCGTGGATCAGGAGGTTGTAGGACTTGGTGAAATGCCTGCCGCAAAACTTGCAAATAAATTCCTTTTTAGTCTTGGATGGGAGCCTGCCCCGGGTGGGCTTTCTGTCCGGGGACAGCTTGCTCAGCTCGGAGATGGTTCCCCCTAGCCCCGATGCCAACTTCGCCAGATCCCCAGCCTTCGGAGGGTCCTCCTGAGTGGCAGCGAGGGCCAAGTTGGCGAAGTCAAACCTCGGCCTCTCCTTGTGCAGCAGGGGAAGGCCATTTGCAAAGCCTGCTTGTTTAGGGTGGAAGAGCTGCGCTGCGGCTGTGAAGGGTAACGCTGGGAAGGAAATCCTGGGGTCCACCAGACCCTGGGCTGCTGCCATCTCTGTGATCGTCGACCTCAGGCCTTGGATGTGCGGGTAACCAAGAGTCCAGTGGTTCATGTGCATGGTCTGTACCGCGCTGAGGCCGTACAGCCCCTGCAGCTGCTCCACGGGGAACGTGTTGACGGCCTGCAGGAAGGAGTAGTTGGTGAGCTGCAGGGCCGGGTGCAGGGGGATCGGAGCGTGCAGGGCTTTGCTCCCCATCTCGGCTCAGAACTCAGCAGAAGACACGGTAAATACCCTGAGAAGAAAACATACGAAAGAATGAGTGTTGTGAACAAATGCAACATTTGAGCCAGTATTAACAAAACAGCTCATCCACACATTCCCTTTGAGTACATGTTAAAGTGAAAACACCTGTTTGACTGTAGACTATTTTAACCTATGTAGTTTTTACTAAACTGACAGGATATATTCATGGTGCGCTAACCAAAGGAAATTCCCTCTAATTTAAAGTGGGTAATGTGGTCTCAGATTATTTAGAAAATTAATGATTATAATAATTTTATAATTTGCCAAAGGTGAAAATCGTTTTAAGTGAAATCCTTCTTCTTCTTCAGAACAAACACGAGAAAACATACACACGCATTAGCAAAAACACAGTGTGTCCCAAAGACAGAGAGACGCTTCAAAGCGATTTAATAAAACAAATCAGTCATCGAAACTGTAATTAAATTAAGTGGGTGTGAAACACTAATATGGCATCGATGTACACTTTAAATTACACATGAAGAATAAAAATGCTCTATATCTCATAGAAGGTAATTAGAGAAGACACGTTGTAGTGTTTCACAATGAAAAACAAGTTTCTTCCATGTTTTTTTGCAGAAGTCAGGAATTTTGCAAGCAGCGATCAAATCAGTGGGTGAGTCAGAGCAGAACACAGAAATGCTGGCCCTTACCCACAAGAAAGTGAATTTAATCCCTTCTTGAAATGCATGTGCTTTTTTATTTTCATTTTGGTGGAACGTAGCCAACGTGGCCAAATATTTATCTTGTAGGTTTATTTTCTAAATGTGTTTTCTTTTAAAATAATATAGGTTTCCCAATAAAACATAGTTGCAAATAACTTCTGGGCCTTTTAACTTCTCTACAGAACAAGTTTACATGAAGATGAATCTATCTCCACAATGTAGGACATATGGTGAAATATTAACAAGAATACTTGAGACCCGATGCCCCTGTTCCTGGATGACAAGGGGTGTTTCCAGCCCGGAGGAGAACCCCGTGTATCGGCCAGGTCTCCAGTGGAAACTGCGGTGCGACGGCGAGCTGACCTTCAGATTCAGTCGAGAATTACATTTAAAAAAAACTGTTTCCTGTATTTGAATATTTTGCTTAGCGGGTTTTTGTCAGGTCAGATGAAATCGTATTTGAATGAAATATTTCACAAGGGTGCAGAACTTGAACCTTTCTGGAGATTAAGACATGGTTCACACTGCAGAGTGAAAGTCCAGCGGGAGGGCTGCTGCTTGTTTCGGTCAGGTCATTACATTCGTTCCACAGATCTTTGAATACTTTGCTTCCCTTTCACAGGCGGGATAGGGTTAAATGAAAGTGTGCACAGGTGCAGCCTAAGTCACCATGCAGGCACTTGTTCTCCGATCATATGAACAACTGTGTTCAACCTATTCTCTCAATAACCTTTGGACTTCACTTTGACAGCAGTCTCAACGCCTTGCCGTGTTCTTTTAGGCTAATCCTTGTCAGTTTCCTTTTTTGGACGAAGCCTTTACATTTCTTTCAATCAAGACTAGTTTTTATGGACTGCTTGTTTCGGGATGTTATGCACTGAGGACAGAGAACAGTGCTGTCAAAACGTGGTTGAACTATGACCTCAAGGTGTTGATCATCACCAAGCAACCACCACTTCTTAAACAACATTTAATTTAACTTATGCTCATTATATTTGTATTACCATTTTTGATCTATTTGGTTTGAGCTGAAACGTAATGTAGGCTATTATCTTTAAAAGTTCTCCAAAGGAAGTTGAGAGTCCCTCCCTGCAGAAGACTGACATGAACACTAGCAAACAGAATCTTACCCCAATAAATAGCTGCAAAGGGTCCTGCGTTATGCCAGTAATCCACAGGAACTAAAGAGGCCAAGAGCTCCAATAAAGCGCCGCTGAAAGTTTTCCAAGTCCATGAAACTTTCATGAAGCCATGCGGTCAGCTGATGTCTCGGACCTTTGCAGAGATCTGACAGCTTGTAAAAGTAATGAGGACCGACAGCAGCAGAGTGCGATCCGTCCGGAGCTGGGGCTGGAAGTGTGGGCAATGCGCACCGGTCCTCACTTTTCAGGGCTTCGGGGCTCTGCAGCGCTCAGCCCGCCCTCCGACACGCCTCCACCCCCCTCCTCTATCATTAACTCCAATGTTCCTCCTCTGTTTATTTGTGTTTTGGATAGCAACTAGTGCTCTAGACCATAGTATGAAGCGTGTTCTAATCTGACACCTCTCGTACCACATAGCCAAGGCTGAAACCTTCTTTAAAGACATGATTGGAGGGGCACAAGGAAACCCTGATCGTTTGTTCCTCCAGAACGTTCTTTTGGATACTCGAGCAGTTTACAAGATTTTTTTGAAACCATCAAATCCAATTGAGAGAGCGGAGGGCAAAAGGAAGAGCCATCGCTTTAAATCATTTTATTTATTTGTGGTAGGATAATGAATGGTGTGGTTTGTGACACCCTGCAGCATGGCGCACACACAAAGCCAACGGCACGTGTTTCTTCTGACAATTAGCTGCTCTTTTCTCACTTCTCCAGTTTCATATTTCTCAGGAACTTCTGGTTAATTTTATCGTTATGAAAACGTCACACGGGTTGCAGGTTTGCCTGTCTTATTTACAGCTAAATAGGCGTTTTACCCGAGTCAGCTCCTAGTTCTCCAAACATGAATTGTCCTTTTATTATTTTTCATATATTGTGTGCAATGAAATAGTTTGTCATTTGTTGAGGTAGGCTACTATATGAAGGCAATGTGTTGTATCAAAAACTATTAATATTTTTGTAAAGATACTAAAGTGTGATTATTTTTCTTACCATTGACCAATCTTTTGATTAAATATATTAGAAGTGGCACCGTGAGAGATTAATTATACCGGTTTTGAATTACTTTGCGGTTGGTTTTTCGCCACAGATTAAATAAAATGCGAATTTGGTAAGACTTTTGATAGCCCGAATCACACACACACACACACACACACACACACACACACACACACACACACACACACACACACACACACACACACACACACACACACACACACACACACACACACACACACACACACACACACACACACACACACACACACACCGGCTTCGATCAGCAGGTTCATGTAAACGCAAATGTTTGATTCCTCAAAGAAGGAATTGTTGAATATGAATAAAAAATAATACATTTTAATCAAAGATAAAAAGCAAATGTACTTTCGTGAAATGTAGAATTACTAGGATTGTTATGAGCCGTTTGTTATAAATAATTGTAATGCAATATTTTGATTCTCTAATTCTCCTAATTTCACTGCGCATGACAGAACAACAGGAGGGGAAATAAAGTTTTGAACAGGAATATGCTGCTGAGTGCAGCAGGACACATAGTTGTTGTCTCTTTGCACACAGTTGGTCTGCAGCGCCGCCTATTGGCTCCTCAACTACACAACAAGCTCTTCCTCATGCGTTAGAGGGTTTGCGGCTCTGGCAAAACTTCAATATTTCTGACCATAACCACTTCAATTTTTTTTTATAAATGCTGTATCACAGTGGGGAATTAATACTTTTCAAACAATTTATATATTTTTTTAAAATGAGTCATTTATCCAACAAAACAATAACAGTTAAAATATGATTTTAAAGGATAATTGGAGATAATTCATGCAAATCTTTAAACCCGAGTTAATCCTTATTTTGCACATGCCAGATCTCCGTTCATTATGTGCGAGATAGCAACCGTGTCGTTTTTCAGATGAAGAGCTGCAGCACATTGTGCACCCTGCATGCTTGTGGTTTTCGTTCGGTTTCATATCACCCGGGTCCCTGTCTTCACTGTCAGAACACTGAGCATTGCGGACAGATTAGAAGACACATAAAACCCCACATTTTTACATTAAAGACGATGACATTTCCTCAACATATCCGTTTCGCGAAATGTATAACAATTTAAATTGTGTCTGCATTTTGGTCCTTGGAAAAAATACATTAGAACAACCAGCGTTTTTTATACCTCCTGCTCTATAATAGGTACAATAACCAATAATTCTGTTTCAATTTAAAACAAGGTAGGTTACATTATTTTCCTGAGGGAATTTAGTTTTTTTAATTTGAAGCTGGGAAACACTAACGATGAATTATAATGCTTTTAGTATAATTCTTTAGTGATTTGAACTCAGATGTATTTGATAGTCAAATGACTTAATGACTTTGCTTCATGCCACTTCTACATTTGGTTTCCTTATTATAACTACTCTGTTACATTACTGTCATGATCTCAAACCATGATAAGGTGTCGATTTTCGTGCTTTTATTTTGCCTATAGATGTGCTTGTACCTGCTGCAACTCCAATACATAACAATATGAATAGCATACAAAACGTTTAGAGACTGGCCTTTTATTTTGTTTCAGTTGCTACGTGGCTTGTATTTGTCGCTTTTATCTTACAGTTACACCAGCTATTTCTATTGGATTAACGTATTCTTTATAGTAGTACTAATATCAGAGCCAGTGAGTAAGTGCCCTGAGGCCCCTGAGGCCCCTGAGGCCCCTAAGGCCGCCATCCTCTGACCGGGCTCCTCACAGAGGCAGCTCTGCAGCTGCCAGGTATAATGGACGACACTCTTCCAATAACAGTGCACAGACTAATAAAGAACTACAGAGCTCTCATGGATTTGCCAAACACCTGCCAGGACTTCATTTCATGTATATGACATGACCTATTCTGTTTTTTTTATTTATGTTTTAAATGTGAGCCCTATTCAGGATTTTTCTTAATTACATTTGTTAATAAAATATTTGGCTCAGAACATTGAGTCAGATTGTGTATTCCTCTTTGGGTTGAGGATATAGTTCAGCTCAAGGGAAAATGTTTTACAAGTAAAAGTCATTAAGTAAAAATGATACTTAAGTAAAAGTAAACAAGTATAAGCTTTAAAATATACTTAAAGTACTCATACTCAGAATGGCAATTTTTTGATTATAATTATTGATGCATTCATGTATTTGCTGCATCTGATAAATCGAATTACTTTATGTACTGCTGGGTATAGCTTGTGAATTTCTCCAGGTATAAATAAAGTTTAAGGTATGTGTTATATATTATTATAATATTTCAATCATTTGAATCTGAAAAGTAAATAATAAATGATACTATTATATAAATACATTAGAGTAAAAAGTACAAACATCTGATATAGCGGAGTAAAAGTATAAAGTAGCAGAAAATGGAATTACCCAAACGAAGTACAAGTATCTACAATGTAGTACAGAACTTAAGTAAATATACTTAGTTACCTTCCACCACTGCCTACAGATTAGGTTGGAAGCGTTTTTTTTATTTGTTGAAAAGTTAAATAAATGTAGGAAGTCAGTGTCTCTGCTCTTAAGATCTGACTTCTCTCATAAGATATAATATTCAGCTCCAACAGATTCCTGTGTTGTGTAACCTTGCTCTCAAATGTCATACTCACATGTCGTCGCTGACAGAGAGCGTGGAGCTGCTGCCGGCTGTTAGAGTGTCTCTCTGGGAGCCTGTCTCTCTGTGTGCCTGTCTCTCTGTGAGCCTGTCTCTCTGTGAGCCTGTCTCTCTGTGAGCCTGTCTCCCTGTGAGCCTGTCTCTCTGTGAGGCTGTTTCTCTGTGAGCCTGTCTCGCTGTGAGCCTGTCTCTGTGAGCCTGTCTCCCTGTGAGCCTGTCTCCATGTGAGCCTGTCTCCCTGTCTCTCTGTGAGCCTGTCTCTCTGTGAGCCTGTCTCCCTGTGAGCCTGTCTCCCTGTCTCCCTGTGAGCCTGTCTCCCTGTGAGCCTGTCTCTCTGTGAGCCTGTCTCTCTGTCTCTCTGTTAGCCTGTCTCTCTGTTCATGTTGACAGACAGGATGTCGGGTCCATAGTGTAGGAGCAGTGGGGGGGGGGGGGGGTAACCTGTCACTCTTACCTGTGGTTTCAAAGCCCCCACATCCCCACCTACACTCTCACTCATCCTGTCCCAGCAGCTCTCGGATGGGTGTTTTTCCTTCAAAGACCCCCATAGTCATATTTTCCTTCACATCACACTCTTTTACATGAAATTGTGCACAGAAGAAGGGGTATATGTCTCCTTTGCCTCATGGGTTGTTTTCATTTGAGAGGGAAGCTGAATCCTATAGTGTCTCTTTTTTGTATTTTGTAAGTGTTTCTCTATATTTATTAAGCATGTTTACATGGCAATATAAATAATATATATGTACATATATATCTCTGTTGGTCATTGTGAGGTGTTTCTATAGTAATATATGTTTGTATGAGGTTCATTTATAGCGTTTTTTTTTTTTAAAGAAACCACCTTTTACTTTATATGGATTATTTTTTAAAAGTTTTGAATACATATCACTAAAAACTCAGGGCCGCATATTATTATTAAATATGAATAATTCCATAATATGAATCTTATTAAAATTAAAATAAGTAACCCTTACTTCCACGTTTATAGGCTTACCTTATTTATAAAACGGTCTCACAGAAAGCAGATGAAGATGTCATTGTGCACAATTTGACTCCCCTGCACTGTGCAGCGCTAACACACACATGACCTGACTTTTTGATGATTGTACAAGTTTGCCCCCTATTGGTTTACCTTTGAATTACTATTGCAAAATGTCATGTTCATGTAAAATGTTTTGTCATTCTGTGCTGATTGCATTATTGTCATTCTAGATACATGTTCATAAAGGCACAATAAATACCCTCTACTCTCCATGAAATCAGTCGTGTTCTCTCAAAAAAGGCAGATGTGTTCTGTTCTCTTTTATGCATATTGTCTGGAAATGCACACTGTTTCATATTTCACATGCATTACAAACAAGAGTAAAAACTAGGAGGTAAACTCATCAAGTGTTTATGTGAGCAGTAAGAGGGGACTGCAGTGTGTCGGGAGTATGCACTGCATTCCTCTGGCCTCCTGCATAATCTCTTCTCCATCTGCTGTCCATTGCCACTCTCTTCACTGGTCTCCTGCCATCTGTTTAATAGTGCTCGGCACCTTTGCGTGACCAAATGCCTTTGCTCCTTGCAACGTCATCCACTTTGCCAGAGAGGCATAGAGGAGAAACCCGCCATGATATCGTGCTCCTTCAACCAATAAAACCCACCAGTTAATGCTGCTCAAGCCCAGCACCAAATCCCATTTGTCAGCAGAAAGCTTCCTCCGGTTGTCTGTGCTGGCCAGACGCTTCAGTAGAGCCCCCTGCCATTAACATGACATCTTTAGTTATTTGTTGTCTAGGCTGATGGTAAGCAGACTGAGGAAGCAGGGAAAGGAAGGAGCGAGAGGGATCTGTGCATGATCATAAATGTGTGTCTAAAAAATGTCTGATCAGACATCTGAGCTCAGCTGAATCATCAGCTGGTTTAGGTGATTGCTTGGTAGTCTACAAATCAACACCAAGTCCACATTCATCAGGGTTTCCTTGTTTAACACCTCTTTGCGTCATTTATTGTGGATATGTGGTCAAATCTAACAGTAGCTAAGATTGCGGGAACAAAGGAACTGTTAATAAAGTCCTTATAGTTTTATAAGAAGAGCAGTGTCAACATTGTTTGCAGTGCATGTTTTGTACCTGTGTTGGGATGGAGTGATGGGAGCAGGTAGACATTTGGGGATGTGTGTGTGTGTGTGTGTGTGTGTGTGTGTGTGTGTGTGTGTGTGTGTGTGTGTGTGTGTGTGTGTGTGTGTGTGTGTGTGTGTGTGTGTGTGTGTGTGTGTGTGTGTGTGTGTGTGTGTGTGTGTGTGCGTGCGTGCGTGCGTGCGTGCGTGCGTGCGTGCGTGTTTTGAGGATCTATGTGTAAAAATAGGTGACGGGTCAGTCTTCACTGCTACAATATAGGCAGAGAGGGTCTTATCAAACTCTCGGGAGGGTGTTATCCCCTCTGTAAGGTCACTTCGGTTTTGCATTGTTATATGTGCTCGTCATTAAAAGGTATTTTCTCAAAGCATGTTCTGCAGCTCTTCATGGCTCAGCTGTGACAGGCGTGACCTTTTTGTTGCTGGGCGGGGATTCTCTGGATTCAGCTGCTCTGCTGGTGTAAAGGCTGCAGAGCTTTTTAAAAGGTGCCTTATGCCTTATTGCCCTCCACACATTGCCTCATGGATGTCTGCCTCTTTTTAAGCTGAAAGCTGATATAACTGGCTCAGCTCAGTCAGAATCTACTTGGAATGCATTTATGGTAACACTTTATATTAAGGTACACAAATTCACCATCAACTAGTTGTTAATTAACATGCATATTAGCAGTATATTTTCAAATGT
>NW_011349106.1:0-3291 GCF_000735185.1 Notothenia coriiceps | reverse complement strand
ACTCACCTTGTGGTATAACCCGGCAAGAGAGAAAGCCTTTGAGCTCCATACTGTTTCAGAGAGAATCCTTGATAATCCATGATATGGCGTTTCATCAAGGCAGCATTTAGTTTAGACAGTAGCTGCCGGGTCCCGCATGAGCTCAGCCCCTCCTCTTTAAAGCTTTATACCCAAATCAGCACTTTAGAAACAGGAAGTGAAACAGAGGGACATGAGGCGTGGCTAGAATGAGTGATCTGTTTGGTATTTGGAGCAAAACACTTCATAGACATGTTGTATATATCTGAGACCTATGCTATTGCCTAAACACAGCATGATCCGTGACCTTTAATGTGATTTTTACTATATTTAATTGTGCTATCGGTTTTGTCTAAATGTATTTATGCTGCTTTTTATATATGTATAGCACTTTGTTCCACTCTGTCCTTTTTCAAATGTGCTATATAAATAATATTTTTTTTATATATTTAAGAAGCTTAAACTGTTTCCCAAGTTCATTCGTGGCAGACCGATGTGAAATATCTCAGCCGGACGAGATCTCTGTCGCTGTGAGTGAAGCTTTGACCCAGCAGGTCACGATGCATTCTTTCTGCAGAGGAATGCAGGCAGGGGAACCATCGCCCAGCAGACGCCTTCTTTCTGAATGTCTAACTCAACCTTCACCTGTTTCTGGTTTCTTTACCGTCTCTGGTTTGTTAAGTATTATCAAGGAACAGAACAGATGTTGTGTACTAATCCTGTCAAGTTGTTAAATTAAGATAACACCTACAAACCAAAAAGGAGCAGATAAACGAGGGGACAAAGGAAGAGAGAAATCAAAGGTCAAAACCCACTGATTTGCAGAGGATTTTTAACTCAAACTAAAGTCTTATTTTGAACCTGAGTAACTGTTTGTTCAGGATTTACTTTGGAGAGGTTGTTTGAATGCTCAGCTGTTCATTGAAGGTGTAAACAAGTATAATGTTCTTCTTTTGTCTAAGCATTTACATAAATAAACATATCTAAGTGAAAAATCAGCTTCTATTCTAAGCCTGAGTTTCTATTTTGGAGGTCAAGTTTGTTTTCCGAACTCCATTTGACTGAGTTAGATTAGATTAGTTTGCATAACAGTAACTTCAGCTGGATACAACTGTATTCACAACGTTTCTGGTTCTCATTAAGAGCCAAATGAGAGCTTTCTGATAAGAAGGGAAATGTAGGAAAATTCTACGATAGTTTTGGGGACTTTCACGATGTCTGTGTTTAATCGCAAACATCCCAAACTATTACTCCAACTTGAAAACCTTCCCTCGGCTCAGAGTGACACACAAAGTGAGAGTAGCACTGCCTCCAGCACAATGGAAATGCAAATGCCACTGTTTCTAAAGCGCTGAGGGTCTATTGTCCGGGGGATACAGATATTCCTGAGGGGAGGAGACGCCGTCGCTCTCTCCAAAGATATACGAGGTCATTCAAAGGAAAGACTAAACGTGAAACTGACACAGAGCTGACCCAGTTTACCACTCAAACACCAGTCATTAAGAGGACGACGCTGAAGTCCTAACAAACTGAACGTAGCTCAGAAAGGATGCTTTAATGCCTATGGGAAGGACTTGAGTATGTTGGACTTGTAGTGGAGGAATGAGGAGAGTTCTGATGTTAAATTAGTCCAGTTTTTCCCCTTAAATCACGAAACAGACATGCTGGTGTAACATCTGTCTTATCGACGTCTACACGATCCCAGCCATTTGGACTCAAATCTACAACATTTCTCATCATTTTAAGTAATTTCCCAAGAAGAAAGGCCTCATACTCTCTGGTCCCGGCTTCTCAGATATGAGCGTTTCCTGCTTTATCTGTTTGATATCATTAACATACGAATATCAGGGTTTTAAAAAGTTATAAAAGGTATTTCTTTTACAATTTTGTACATATATTTAGATTAAATGGATAACTGAAGTGACAGTAAAATACCAAAAAGCTGAATTGTTTGGAAAAGCTAATAATCTGTAGAAATCTCAGTCTTTTAAAAAGATATTTCTGCCCATGATTTGAGATGTTCCTGCTTTCTTTGATATAACAAAACCTTATTTTATTAAAAAACTGTGTCTGCAGACAGAGTATTTTAGCTTGTATGTATAAATACCTTAATGAGGCTGTTCCATAAACAGGTTGATAAAACCGACTTGTTTCTTAATGAAATCAGGTGAAGTGGAGCACGCAAAGAAAACATGGAAACTTACCAACTACCTCGAATGTGTCTTGGGCTTTGAGTGTGAGCAAGAAAAGACACCAACTCCTCCACAGCAGACTGCTTCAAAAACACTCCACTGACCACTACTCCCACCAAACTGACAGAAGAATCCTCCTCCTCTTCTTCCTCCTCCTCCTCCTCCTCCTCCTCCTCCTCCTCCTCTTAAAGCTGTAAAGTTTGATAGAGATGTAACTCACACCTCTCATCCGCCCTCCATCAGTGGAGACAGCCTCTTCTTCAGAGCGATGAAAGAAATTGCAGGAATGTTGTTGTGATTTCGGGGAATTTAAACAATTAATGCTCGAGACCACAGGCGACAGAGACTTCTGCTCAGCTTCCTGTAAACAAGTCCGGCTTTAGTTTGTATTCCTCCACTTATTGGTGTTTAGCGCGAAAATGTCATAATTCAACTTTTTGGGGGAAATCTTAAATTTCTGACTTTTCTGAAAATATCATAACTTTTTCCTGAAATTATGACTTTTTTCAGAAAATCTCCAAATGATGACGTTTTCAGAAATAACAATGTTTTATCAAAATGTTGAACTTTTTTCTGAAATAAAAAAAGAGTCTTTTCCTAAAAATCTCAACCTTTTGACGTTTTTCTGAGAAAAATCATATTTCTGATTTTTTTTGCTCAACTTCAGATTTCTTTTTTTTTATGAAAATCACGAAAATTCAGATTTGACTGTAGTACAGTGTGTATTACTGTAGTAGAGTGTGTATTAATGCAGTATAATTTTTATTACTTTACTTTGTACAACAACAAATTAAGTGATTTTAGAATAAACTAATCAAATGCACTCAAAGTTTTGCACAACAAGCAGAAATAAACCACAGTCTTCGTTACTAGCATTAGGAAAGGTAATACTATTTGATCAAATACAAATTGACTTTGATGGTAACAACCTTAACACCTTTTTATCAACATGATAACTGACCTAGTCATTCAACATGCACCACTTTAAAACAAATGACAGATGACTGAGAAGTGAATTGGATAATAAGAAGTTATTGGGTGCAGTATTACTAGTTCTGCTTTTGATGTTATTGATAATTTG
>NW_011349105.1:0-3468 GCF_000735185.1 Notothenia coriiceps | reverse complement strand
TGGCTAGACCCCGGGGGTTTCATCAGATCGGTTCTCCCCTCCAGAATGATACTCCTGCACAACGAGGCCTAATCGCCAAAACTCCATTACATTCATTTGGGTATTCCTGGCAATAAATATGTATTCTTACATCAAAACCGTCTCTCCTGACTGAATTGTCTTTATTTGTGACGTGAAAAGTTAGAGTCATACAGAAACTTGAGTGACAGTCAGAGAGGATTTTTTAAATTAGCTAATAATGTGAAAATTCAAGTTTATAAATCATGTTAGCTTAGTTTGCTCAGATTGTTTTGAAGAAATGGTGCATTTCAATTCAATAAACTTTTAAATCAGATTAAGTACTGTATAGGTGATGTGTGAAATTGAAAAACTTTTATTGGTAACAAATCACTGAAACACTATTCAATTATTGTCTTTACTGATTATTTGTGAAACTTAAATGATAAAAACTCTTGTTATATCTAAATGAAAAGTTACCTCCGTTTCAATGTACTCAAACTCAACAGGTGTTCACTGATTACCTGAACAATTTGATGTTAAATAAACCTTTAGCAGGTGAATTACACAAAGCAGCAGTATAGCCAATCAAACACTCATATTTTATTTATTTATATACCCCAGTATCATAAGGAAACACATTTTCCTGAAGGGGGTTTTACAGACTTTACAGCATAACCTCTTTAGACCCTATAGCAGAGCACGTGTTAAAACTTCCCCAAATCAACCCCCACATTGGAGGTGAAACAAACTCAGAGTATTGGCCTGCAGACATTTTAAACTTTACTCTTTTTAGTCAGTACTCACTTTTGCAATGGAGTCATCAAAGTAACGCTCCAACGCAAACTCGTCCATGAGTGAAGATCCATGGGATTTGATTCAGGAGCTTCCACAGCTGCATCCAATCATGAACTCCTCAACACTAGCACGCACACACACACACACACTTCACCTGAAGAGAAACGCACTTCACGTTATTAAAAGTCTTATTATCATGGTGCAGTTCACCCTCCCTCCTGCAGGGGGAACCGACTCGTCTCAATCACAATAGAAGAAGCTGAGTTCTGCGCATGCGCACCGGATGTAAACAAAGCAGCGTGGCACAGTGAAGATGGGAGAGATCTGACAGCAGCGGAATGTATCGGTTATATATTTATTTATTTTATTTTGATTAGCTATATGATATTATTTGTTTGTGATGACGGAGTAACATAATGGAGTCTGTGAAGAAACGACTGGCTGAGTTTTCTGTGGAGGCTCACGGTGAGAAACATTAATACTGTAGTTAGTAATACAACTAAGTACTACTGCTAGTATTACAATGATTACTGCCACTACTCATTGTTACTCCAACTAGTGCAACCTACTTCTTACTATCACTACTAGCATTAACTTACTAGTAGTAATAGGCATTAGTTACTACTGTTATTTTTTTCTTTTCCTTCAACCACTACTACCATATTTACTAGTATTATAATCACTAGATTGTAACTAATACTTGCTGCCACTTAAAAATATTTGTTATGAACAAACTACTAAATAAGTAGTATAGGCTATCGTGTTTTTTTGGCACAAATCTGACTTTTTGAAATGTAATAATCGATCAATTAATTAATGATCCAATCTAGAAAAATGGAGGAATTAAACTTTTGAGTCTTTGATTTGATCTAAACTTTTTAAAATCTCCATATATAACTCTATTAACTCTACTTTCTATCACCTGTTTCAACCTAGTCTAGAGCTCAGGAAAATAATGATTTCACAACTAAGACTGTGTTATTCAGATACTGGCTGATCAGAAACAAATCTTCATCCTCCTATTGTCGTTCATTATTGATATAATAGATGACTGATGGTTGTTCAGGTTACCATGAAGAAGGCTTCACTGTTTTATTTATACTTCTCTAAAAAATACTTATTTCTAGAAGACATTTTCACTTAATTCAACAATTTTTTTACCAACTTCCTTCTTGCCTTATTCATATCAGATCAGATGTATTCTCCCCAGGGATATAGATATGTTTGTCCATATATATTTTAAAGGGGACCTATCATGCAAAATACACTTTTTGATGTCTTTTCTACATAAACATGTGTCCCCGGTGTGTCGGGGAACTCACGCAGCGTCAGAAAATAAAACCCTCTCTCTTTTCCTCCGTACCCAAATCTCTAAAAACGGGGAACAACGGAGCTGATCCAGATTTGCGTCCGATATGACGTAATATCTGAAATGTGGACCCACGGCCCTATCAGAAACATTGCTATCAGAAACAATGCCCGACTGTTTTGGACGTATGGTCGGTGTTTACATTAGCATGGCTAACACTCAGAGCTAACCTGTACTGGAGAGCATGTGTGTGAAGAAGCAGGAAGTAAAAAGGAACTCACCTTGTGGTATAACCGGCAAGAGAGAAAGCCTTTGAGCTCCATACTGTTTAGAGATAATCCTTGATAATCCATGATATGGCGTTTCATCACGGCAGTATTTAGTTTAGACAGTAGCTGCCGGGTCCCGCATGAGCTCAGACCCCTCCTATTTTTTTTATTTTAAAGGCTTTATTCCCAAATCAGCACTTTTGAAACAGGAAGTGAAATAGAGGGATATGAGGCATGGCTAGAATGGGTGATCTGTTTGGTATTTTGAGCAAAACACTTCATAGACATGTTTTTTATATATTTGTATAGATCTGAGACCTATGCTATTGCCTAAACATAGCATGATTGTGTGGATAATTGGTAATTCATTTTAAGTATTTTGGCAATTTTGAAGCAGTAGGTTGATTGTAAGTGGAAAGGCCTTTTGTCTGTGTACATTTACTTTCTTTGTCTTTCTGTATTTGTTGTATATTTATGTTAAGAACATCCTCTGAAGCAACATATCCCAAGCTGTCAATCCTTCTAATTAAATATCTTTGCAAGTTTATTTAGTGTATACATCTCATTTCAACACAAAGAAATTCAAACAGCCTTCACTTAGAGATGTATTAATTTATGTATTTCTCTGTGCAGCACTTTAGTCTGGAGGTTTTAAAGGTCTTTACAAAAATAAAGCTGTATTTTATAAAGTGCTCCTTACAGTGCTGACTCCTCAGTTTTCTGTCTCTCTTCTGAACTCCTGAGATCAATCAGACTCATTGTTTACTGATTACCTTTCAGACTTGTACCTGAACCGATCAGTGCCGTACCTGGAGGAGCCGCCCGACCCGCTGCACTTCTACCGCGACTGGATTGGTCCAAACAAGCCGTGCATCATCCGCAACGCCTTCAGCCATTGGCCGGCTCTGTCCAGGTGGACGCCTGACTACCTGAGGTGAGGAAGCTCCGCCCACTCTTAGGTCCTTCTTCTTCTTCTGTGGTGTCAGGGTGTGATATATATATATATTTTTATTCGCACGTTGTTGGCATATACAGTATGTGTGAAAAATCTTACTGGTCCCCGGCTTGAGCTTCAACCTCAGGATCCATGTATCT
>NW_011349104.1:7717-13517 GCF_000735185.1 Notothenia coriiceps | reverse complement strand
CCCCCCCCCAACTGGGCAACACATTCCAATTTATGAAACAATAAACTGTGTGCTTTTATGACACGAGTAATTTCATTTCTGTGGGGACTCGACACTGGTTTGGTTCTGCAGGAGGGTCAGTTACAGTGAAATACTGTTTTGAGAGAGATAAGAGCTCTGGCCTCCAGCCAACTGTCGTAATGTGCAATTGCAGCCTGTCACATGTTCAACTCATACTTGATATCATGACAATTGGTGTCATTGACACAGGCTATAGCCTACAGACGCATCATCAACTGTGGTCATAGTTGAAATGTTGACTTACAGACCTCATAGCGGCAGCGGCAAACAGAGTAAAGTATCTCCTTGCTGGAATGAAGCATTTGCTATTTTTTTGTATACGAAGTAGCACACGTTCATATGATTAAAACCAGAAATGCGTAACCTCCTGGTTATTACAGGAGTTCTCCCATTAGCTGTGCCAAGCCAATCACTTCTGTGTTGTCTTGTTTGTCTGTAGAAATTACAACCTTTTTGTTGCTGTTGTAGCAGGGACAAATATTTCAGCGCAACTCATATGTTTTGATCACGAGCACTGATAGGGGTGGTGTTGATTGCGGTGCTACATCATTGTATATTGTAATTCTTTGAGCAAATATAATCTTGGTATTATTGTTGGGATGTCACAATGCTACATAAATAATACTTTTTGGATATTTCTATGACTTTATTTTCTGTTATGGTATTAGTACTGTAAAACATGTTGGCTATTTTATAGACTAATTCCATTATTATTGGACTTAACGGGCCTCATGCAAGAACAATTACAACAGTTTGAACTGATTAATTTAATATAAAAAAATAATTCATGAATTCTATGTCAGGTACAGTCACAAACAGATACTATGCATTCTGCACAGGGAGAAGAAAAACTCTTATGAATTTGTTCAAGAAATCTTGCTGAGAGGATGCCATAAACCTATTTTGTTGAGAAAGTTGAGTGATAAATGCACTGTACAACTATTTTTTTTATCTTACAGAATCCTGTACACTTGGTGTGTGCATTAAGATTGGGTGCTATCCTGATCATTGGGGATAAGAGAAGAAAAGGGCAGAAGAAAAGAGAGGGAAAGAAACAGATGTAGTAAAGAGAAGAGAAGAGGAATGAAGTTGTCCAGAGCCATTGTTTCCCTCAGTGAAGACGTTGTACTCCATACCTCGGCTCTCTTCTGTCCCGCACTTCAATCTGAAGAAAACAAAAACAAGACAAATAGTGAGGCAGAGCCCAAACAAATGTAACTTTAAAGGGGCCTTATTTTGGGGGGAGTTTTCCCTTTTTGTAGTGTTTGTGTGCATGTAAATGGCCTGCAGAGGCTAACATCCCAAAGCTCTCTCCACACTTCCCCTTCTGCAAGGAGCACCTCCAATGGAGTCCTTTGTTGACGCTGTGACATTATGACATCACTATATAACACTCACACTTTTATTGGCTACCTTCCAATATATAGTATTTGATATTTCTCACACATCTCTTAGCGGTTAAACAATCACAACAGAGACAGCCAACTAACCAATCAGAGCAGACTGGGCTCTGGTTTCAGACAGAGGGTGAAAAGAGGTGCTGCAGCACAGGCAGTATGAGAAAAATAAAAAGCTTTTCGAACATCATAAATCAGGTAAACATTTCAAAGTAGGAGCACAGATGGCACTATAGGGACCCTTTTGAACCTATATTAAATAACCAATGACAATATCCCTGTTGGGTGCCTTAAGGATCTTTCAGATAAAAGGTGACACTACTGTGCACTACTGTGCTCTGAAATCAATTCCCAATGGCTTGTGCCACGCAACAACTCTTTTTGCTCACCAAAGCGCTGTGACAAATACCCATGAGGCCATTACAAACAAGTCACCCAGACAAAAAATTGATGAAGAAATTCACTTTATGTGTTCTATTCCTGAACTGTACAACACAAGGTTTGCCCTGTATTGAGGCATCGAGGAAAGCCCTGTCTTGGAAACACATTTCTGACTGGGTAGGCATACAGGGCTATGTAATCTATCAGGTGTGTTTTAACAGATAGCTTGTTGCTGGCAACAACAAAATGACATTGATCGCTAGAAGTTTTGTAAACTCTGCCTTTTTTCTTCTCTTCCCCAACTTCTCCGTATACCTATTCAGATGAGCACTGAACTAACTGAAAAACTAGCACAAGTCACGTTGTGTCTGAAATGGGCTTTATAGATGGTAAGGCTGCTGTTCCATTTATTTCTATGTAGGCTACAGAAAAGGTGACATATACTGTACATTAACAACACATTTGCAAACTGTTAAAAAGGTAAGGAATAAGTCAGATCACAATAATAGTAAACACTATTAACCTGTTAAGCCCGAGAGGCTGCGGTTTCTTTTGTCACAAAACTGTGTCTCAGGGCTTCTTAACATTTAAAAACCTATTAATGTGTCATACTCGATTAACGGGAAGAAACTCAGCTCACTGACAATACGAACCAATTTTACCGAAACAAAACACAAGTCTCACAAGAAGCGTCTAAATGAGCCCTGAGCGAAAAAAGTCTACGCACTTAGCACAGAACTCACGGTACAAATACCCTTATTACTTATTGTAACTGCACATACAAGATATCGATTAGCAAGCTGAGATTCCACAGATTCCAGAAATATAAGTCAATGAGCGATCAGAACTCGCAACAGGGGAAGCGAAAACAGACATCACAACACATAGCATTACGGAGCTTTCACGGGACATCGTCTTACCTTAGCTGCTATTCTGATCAAAAGTCATGTTCAATGGCATTAAAACGATAAAAACGCTGCTGAAGGTTAATCCAATGGTTAATCCAATGTGTCTGTGTCACTTTGAAATGATTACTGATAATCAATCCTTCCATTTTTATGTCAATAATGGAGTTTTGTTATTAGCTGCTATGATAGCCACCAGAGTGTATCGCAGCTTCCAGTTCCGGGGCATTCTGGCTACGCATCAGTCATTCACCAATGGGTAATGTTTAGATGGATTTTAGGAACGTCCCCTCGATTCTATTGGCTCTAACGGTTAAAAAGAGATGTTAATCATCAAAATCGAACGAGGGGGGCCAGAGATATGGAAAATCCACCCAAATGACCCCAGAAGTGGGTTTTATTTTCTAAATCTCTCTAAAAAGGTCACATTTTAACTCTAACTTTTGGACGGACACTATAATTTACATTTTTTTACTCTGTTGAATCTGAATTTACTTTGAAATAAAAAAAAAAACTATATTGATTCTGACTTTTCTACATCCAACTCACAGGTTTATCATTGCTTTGAGAAACAATGTGTCATTTGTTCTTGGAATGTCATTTTCGAGATCAGAAAAACAGGCTCAGGGCTTAACAGGTTAAATGTGCAATTATGTCATAGTTAGGATTTGATGACAACAGCTCAAGGATACTGGTTGTCATAGTAACAGAGCAGTCTTTCCTGCTCAAGCTTTCAAGGTGCACATAAGTCAGAAAGAGCAGGAAAATGTACGAAGTAAAAGTAGAATAAAGCATAATGTCCTCAGTGGTGTTTTGTCCCCAAAACAAAAATGTGCGCTGTCAAAACGCTCCAAAGCTAATGAGGCTCTACAAAAGCATATTCCTCCAACATGAAAAATGCAAAAGTCAACTTACCCTTGAAACAGCAAAATCTGCAACGACAAAAGAGAAGAAAAATGTTGGCATAAACACAGTGAGGCAAGAGCAGAAAAAGTGCATGTAAAACATGAATCTGCTTGTGTAAGTATGAGTAAAGTCATCACTAAAACACTCATTTTCAACTTCTCCAGCTTTAGTCCATAGTTTTAATCTCTTTCATGTGTTTTACGTGGTTGGTTCATTTTATATTTTTACAGTATATTTGAAAAAATCCACACATGTGTTCCAATTATTGACCTAATTCAGCTTTCATGGACTGTCCACAGGTTTTCCCATAGTTTTGTTGATATAGAAACATTTACTTCTATCTTAAGAAATGTGAGCGAAACACAAGATGCTTTAAATGTGTAAAATCACGAGGTTAATCAGATAAAAACAGAAAAGACACGCCCACGCTCTGGAATATCTCCAGTTACCATGGAAACCATCAGGGAGATAGACCGTCGGAGAACCGAGACATCTTATGTCACTTTTCTCCATCTCACTCCCCCTCGCCTTTACTCTATCCGTCTGTACATCTCTCAGTCTACTTTGTCTTATGTCAAATATCTCTTTCACCCTCTTTGCTGTTGCTCGTTGGGTTTATTGAGTCAAATCAAACACATAATCCTTATGTAAGAAGAACTTTTGTTGTTTGCCATTGTATCTGTTACTCTTGCCCCTCCACTACCCTCTTTTAGCATTCCTTTCTTCCTCCTTCTCTTCTTCTCTTTTCATATAGCTGAAACAATGCAATTGAAGGGCCCTGATGCAACATCATGCAAACTGTCAGAAACCCTCTGGAGGACGTCCTCCCGCTCTTGAAAAAAGCACTGAAAGCAATTTGGTTGGAGTTACTGAGGTCAGGTTGGAGTGCAGTCATTGCAACTGGTGTTCCTGTTGATGGGCTCAAAGTTAAGACCTACAAATAAAATGAAGATTGACCGGGCATTGAGTTTTTTTTCCTGTGATCTTTTTTTCCTTTCTGATTTAATAATCAGGTTTATGCATCGCATTGTCAATCTCACCTGGACAAATACGGCGGCTTGGTCTGAACCATTATTCTCCATGGACCAATATAGCGTCAGTTTTGAATTTGGATCGCTGCATCTAGTTGCCTACAGATGTAGCACTGAATTTCAGACTCCAGCTTACAGCTTCCTGCCTACGACCTGCCTAAAACCAGTATAGAGGAATGTTAAGCCCTCCCACTATTTTCCAAGAGGGCGTTGCCAGATTTTCAATTTCAGGTTTTAACCAGGAGATGGCGCTTCATTCACAAATACAGAAAGACAAGTTTCATGGATTTTCAGTTGTGTTTTGAAGAGCATTTGAACACATCAATATTTTAGATCAACTAAAGTATATCTAATCTTGTAATTCAATAATATATAGTCTTTATATATTAAATAATCATAATTATAATGTAAATGTTTACATTACACTTCTTTATTTGTTATGCTCATACTTTAACCTTTACAATCGTTTGCTTTAATATGCAGTATATTTTTGTGTTTGCTTCCTCCTGTTCCCTTTTGGACACATACTGTATGATTTATTATTATTATTAATATGAAGATATTATTAAGATAAGATAAAATGTTACTTTATTGATTGAACATTTGTGACCCGCTCTATCGAAATCAGTCGGAAGTCGCAACGGGTCATTTCAAAATAAACGTGGATTTGCGTAAAAAACTATTTTTTCGGGGTTCGGGTGTTTTGTTTGATTTTAAACAAACAAAGTCTTGGCTTTCAGAATATCAAACTTTTATTTCCAAACTCACACGATAAATACATTATTTAAGCTTGTAAAGGGAAGATGACAGGCAATCTGCTCTTCCACAGCGCCGCCCCCCCTCCCTCCGGCTGACATTATGAATGTAAGGCGTAGAGTAATCATAAATAACACGGCAGGGTCCGTTACAGTTTGTTTTCATCTGATTTCAAATAAACAAAGTCTTGGCTTTCAGAATATTAAACTTGTTTCGGCAAATTCAGATGATAAATACAACTGTGAAGCTTGTAATTACAAGCGGAGAACGGAGTAACGAACGTCACAGCATAACAACAGCCAGTGTTTCTCGTGAGTGTTTCCCCAGGAACAAACACAATACACACAAACGCAAAAAGACAACA
>NW_011349104.1:4861-5405 GCF_000735185.1 Notothenia coriiceps | reverse complement strand
AAGACCAACAGAAAAGTGCAATTTTTGCCATAAAGTGTAGCAATAGCATATTTAGGAATATAGTACATTTCAGAGATTCAGGTAGCCTATAGGTAGGTAGACCTTCTGTAAACTATAACACTTTGTTTTTTAAGTAAAACACAATACTTTCAAGTACATTCAGAACATTGGAAACCCTGACTATTAGAAAACATCTCTCTGTTGCTTCAGAGGCCATAACAGACTTTGTTGATTTAGCAACAGTTGATTTAAAAAATCTAATCAATTTCAGTCCAACTCTCTCAATAACCTTGGCCAAAACAATAAACAGTTCAACATAAAGTGCCAGTTGCACCAACAACGTAATAAATAGTTCAACATAAAGTGTACCATTTAAAATAAAATAAAAAAGTGCCAGTGATTGACCTCAATCCCTCCTCTTCTTCCAATATCCTGATGAATAATAAAATCTCTCTGTTGCCACTGTTTGATCAACGCGAATTGGGTGTGGGTCCTTGTACTCCGAGTCGGGCTAACGTCCACGCTAGCTTCCACGCTAGCTGCT
>NW_011349104.1:0-4831 GCF_000735185.1 Notothenia coriiceps | reverse complement strand
TGAGCTTGATGGCTGCGGTGATATGAATTCCTTTGCATAATTCTGCGAAACAACCGCTGCTCTTATCGATGCTTCCATCCGTCCGTTTTTTAAAACAAAATGTCCCATCCACGGGGCCAACCAAAGCGGTCTCATCAGCTTCTTCGTTCACGTTTGACTATTGTTCACTGTGGTTTGTTGTTGTTTGAAGTCATCAACGTTAGTTGGTGCTCCAGTATAATCGGTACCCCTGAAACTCATCCAGTGAGAAACGTTCCGCGGTGCAAAAATAAGTGCGATTAAAATGCGTTAATTTTTTTAACGCGTTAATTTTTGTGTAATTAATTAATCTTAATTAATGCGTTAAAGTCCCGGCCCTAGTTATTTTTGTACCAAATGTTGTTACTGATCAATTTAAAGGTTGGTTTATTGAGCCTTCAAGATTTTTCTTTTGAAGTGCCAAAGTCCTTAACTGTCAATGGAACTTAACGAAAAATGCAAAGTTATGTAAATGTTCAAAAGTGCGGAGAAAGTTCAGTCGCGTCTGATGCTGCTATGCTAACCATATAATTGACATCTAGAATCTCTGTCTATAGTTTTATTCTTTTGCATTAAATAACGTAATCTCAAAACCCTTGAAATTGCCTTCTTTTTTACATAATGGACCTCTGTGTTGCTATGTTTTTCTAGCAAGTATCGCAAAAAGTTCTAACCTGCAATACAAGAACAATGCTGCCCACATTTTCACGTCACGTAATTTGTAAGATTGCAGATTTTTCGCCACTAACCTTTGTTGTCTATCTGCAAATCATCAAGATAGAAATCTGTCTGCCGGTTGCCAAGGACAAAGGCCAAGAAGGAGAGGATGAGGGCGTCCAGGATGCCCATGATGGCCAGCATATAGGCCCAGCGTACCGAGCAATCGCCCAGTGAGTATTTCCCGGCATGCTCCCCGCACATGTCCCGGATCACCTCGGCGTCCCATCCGTCGGGGAAGATCATGCAACCCAGCACCAGGCACACTCCTGCAGCAGGTCACAGAGAGGAGAGAATCAGGGTTATAGTGTTGGATATTTAGAGTAGAAGAGATTTTTAAAGTTTCAAACACCAGAGAAGATAGGAAGTTCAGTTGGTTAAAGGGAATAGGTGGATTTGGTGGCTGGATTTTCATAAACCAGCAGGTTTAAAATGTTGCTTTCCTTAAGTATTCTGAGGCCATTACATTCCAGAGGGACACTTCAACATGCCTGTTCTGTAAGCTGATACATTTGGGCAGTGTGCTTTATTCAAGGAGCAGACTTCAGTCAAGTTTTCTCTCATGTCTTTTGACACTAAAGGGTCAGGACAGAACAGAATGAAAGGAAACAGCTCTCTGTCAGGTGTATATGGGGGTAAACAGTGAGACATAGAGAGATGGAATACATGTAAGTACTGTATAAATTCTCCCCCTGTAGACATCTAGTATGCGTCAGAATTTTAAAACAACATACAAACAAACAAAAGTGAGTGTGCAAATAGCCACGGACACATGCAGTACAAAGCCTCTCTAGGGAAATGCTTACATGCCATTTCGACACTACAACAAAAATGGTAATCTATACTTTACACCTCTGCTCATTCATCAAAGTGAGCATCACTGTGGAGCTGATGGGGCCATTTGTACTTGCTCAACCAGCATTGTTTAAACAGCATTCAGCCTGTGCCTGAAGGGCTGTAAGTAAAGCACTGGGCTCCATTGGGAGATGGGGAACACACATGGCAGACGTCACACTGAATCTCCATTCCAGACTAGACATGTCTTTTCCACGGGCAACATCACTTGTGATACACATAAAAAGGTCAGACAGATTTGGCTGAATTGGTGATTATCCTAGTTTTTTTTTTCATGATCTTCAATTGTGAATGTTTAAGTGGCCATATGTGTCTGTTTATGTTGGGCAGCATTCAGACACAGTTGTTCCTTTGTGGATCGAGGCGTACAGTAACACAGAGAGATCACTGGCTAGAATGTACTCAGAGGATTCTGCTAATCTCCATGCGAAACATATGAAGCTGAATCTTTCTGGTGGCACCCAAGCCTAAAATCTTAACAACAAGTTTGGACACACAACCGATACATTCTGTTTTAGATGAAAAAAAAAATTTCCCAAACGTAATGCAAAATTGCAAAGAAATAGCTGATATCAAAAACAATGGATCGTACCTCATAGGGGAAGGCCCAATTTTTGACATGCGATTCCAAATTACTCACATATAGTTACTCCAATATTCATCTATTTTTGTACTCATATGGGATTTGACCTCGCAAACATTTTTTTTTTACTAATTTGCCCTATTTTGAAAAATGTCAATTAGGGTTAGGGTTAGGGATTTGCTGTATTTTTAGCTGACTTTTTAAATTCCTCCTCGAGACTACATTGGAGAAATGTCCGTTTAACTCGCAATGGTTTAATTGCAATTTATGTGCACAAAATATATAAATTCAAGCACTTTCAAAGGCTTATGTATTTTTACGTTTATTTTCCAAAACTTTTAGAGCCTGGATTTATTTTTTACCTCAAATTCCCAAACTATCAAGGGGTTCAAGGTTCAATTGGAACCATAGATCCCTTTTGAACTTTGTCATTGTTTTTCAGCATTATAAATGTGAATAGTACAGTACAATATTACACACAAGGTACATTAATGCGATGTGCTACTATTTAGGATAAATACAGTTTTGTTTCATTGTCCTTTTCAGTATAGATCTTTGTGGGACTACACAATGTCATTAGTGAGCACAGTAAGCCCTTGGGGTAAACATGCATAAGCCAGCACTGGCAGGACAACAAATCCCCTTGTCTCAAACTCCATTTTTTTGTGTTTGTGGTTTGATGCCTGAAATATCTGTGATGAACAAAAGCTTAAGAGATTTCTCATGTAGTTCTACTACATAATATATGTCAGTAAACAATGATCCCACTCGTGAATGTCCGAATCTTCTATGTGTCAAACTTTTTTTGTTGTAAGTGACTAAATTAACTACTGAGCATCTTCACACTAAACATTAGCAGCCTATAGCTTAGCAGCCATGCGACCGTGAAGTGGTTAATTTATAGCCTAACGTAAGCTTTTTTTTACTTCAAGAATTATAAAGTGGTGTTAATGTGTGGAGATTATCACGCCGGACAAAATATGGTACATATGTCATTAATGATTGTTTGCTACAGGTCTTATTTTATTCAATATTTAACAGGGGGAGAGTATGACAAAGAACTCTGACAAGAAGTTAACAGGGGACGTTGGTTGAAGGTAACCCTATCCATTAAGCCACTGGATTCCCTTAATTTATTTTGTCTGAAAGGGGAAGACTGTTTAAAGTAGAAGATTGTGATGGATAGTTTGATCCAAACATTACATGCATTTTAAGAAAAGGCAGAATGGCAGGAAAATGTGTTTGTCGTGTATGAAAGTGATGGCTCTGATTCTATTAGACTGTCACATTAGTGATTCCCTCTGAAGGCCCTGTGTTTCACCCACCAGCCATCCATCATGAGAAGATGGTGGGTGGTGAACTCATGGCAAAAGATAAAGGAGGATATCAGATTAGTCACCACCTCTCTGTGTAAAGCAGAACACCATGCAAATATGAGGAATCTTATTTCAGACAGAGACCGTTTGAAAATGGGAATTCTCCTCTGACGAAATGATAGCAGGCGTAATGAGAGAAGGTAATGAGAAAAAGTATAATGACGATAATACAGTAACTAATGAGAGAATCAAAGAGCAATGGAACTAATCGTTGAGGGAAATCATTATGTTATTAGCTTATTTTATGACCTTTATACAAGATATTAACATAAACGAGATATGATAAAATAATTAACTGAGTAATGAGCTGCAGGTAACATGTTTTATGGGTTTGTTGGAGCATTTCAAATCACATTTTCTATATAAGATTATGTTTGAGCATGGAATATAATCTTAGTTAGTGATGTAATTTAATGTTGTGGAAAATACTAGGGTGTTATGAGTTGCTCCAGTCATTGGTTTGGTCAGTATTTGCAAAATCGTACTCATCTCTGCTAGTCATTGCAGTGATCTCGGAAATAGGCTACATTGCTTAACCCTCCTGTTGTCCTGGGGTCATTTTTGACCCCAAAAGGAAATCTATTGCTGTCAAAAATAGGTTTTTAATTCATCAAATCGTCTGAAAATTATAGGGGTGGTTCAATACTATGCTCTTCACGATTAAAATACATTTGAAGTAATTTCATTGAATTATGGGTGTTTTATTGTATTTTATAACACCTTGAGCCCTCTGGGGTCAAAAATGACCCCGCAGGACAAAGTGGAGCAATGGGGCACATTTTTTCAGCATAATGCTGCAACAACCCCCTGGCTGCTCCTCGGAGCACACACACACACACACACACACACACACACACACACACACACACACACACACACACACACACACACACACACACACACACACACACACACACACACACACACACACACACACACACACAGACACAGACACAGACACAGACACAGACACAGACACAGACACAGACACAGACACACACACACACACACACACACACACACACACACACACACACACACACACACACACACTTTTGATGTATAGGATCAAGCAATTTTTAGATCAACAAAAATCATAAACAAAAAAGATAAACGAAAAACAAACAGGCCTTTCTCACGGTTGCTGGGTCACGGGCACGGACACACACACACACGCGCACGCACGCAAACACACACACGCACACACACACGCACGCACGCACACACACACGCACACACACACGCACGCACACACACGCACACGCACACACACACACACTTG
>NW_011349103.1:0-1520 GCF_000735185.1 Notothenia coriiceps | reverse complement strand
TTTTTTGGAGCTGGAAACGAACCGGATTCCGGAGCTAAGAGGCGGAGCTAAGAGGCGGCGCCGCTGCGGTGTGAACAGGAAAAAACTGTACTTTTCAGGCTCCAGCTCCGAGCCGGCCCTGACAACGCGTTGGTGTGAAAGGCATCTCTGTATATTCTGTGCTAGTTTTGTTAAAGGCGGTTAAATAGGTTGCGTGTGTATTTGTGTTTATACTTGTCACTCTGTTCATCTTAAAGAACAACGTTAGCTGTGTTTAACTTGTCTCCAGGCTGTGTTTCATAACAGCCTATTTTTGTTCTGCTTCCCACTTTAGAAGGGAGGTTTTCTTTTGTTTATTTGTTTGTTAGCTATTTTGTTTGTCTAAAACTTGTCAACACTTATTTAAAGCGTCTCCCTCAGTTCCTTTTGTTTGCTTTTTAAACCGGTGGCTTTTTGTTTTGATTGTGAGGTGCCAATTTTACTGCGCCCTTTTCATCAAACAACTTCCAATTTACCAATTCCAACTGGGACGAGCCGGGACGTAACAATCACTATATTTAAAACAAATCTATGTTATGCTTAAACCGTGCTATCTTGTTTTCTTGTGTTCTCTATTCATATGAAAGATTAATAACGGGTGCATACCAAGTCATTTTTTAACCTGCAAGACTATCTCCCCCCTTCATGCTGCTGTGACAGAGTCAAGTCCTCTTTGTGGGACGAATAAAGGGTTTCTGGCTCTGATTTTTGGACACTTACCAAATCCGGCGATGTCGAGGACCCCGATGAAGTTGGCGGAGGATTGGAAGGGGAAGCACTGGTTGGCGCGCGTCACCACGTGGTCGAACAGCCGGCTGTAAACCGCCTTCGCCAGCGCGTCACGGGCGTTGTTCGCCTGCTCCACCTTCAGAGGAACTCTTTAAAACACAGGAGGAAGAGGAGGGTCAGAGTGAGGATTTACAGGAGAGAAGTACACACACCCTTTACTCAAGTAGAAGTACAGATACTCGTGTTTAAAAATACTCTGGTGAAAGTAGAAGTACTGACTAAACTTCTTTACTCAAGTGAAAGTAAAGAGGCTTTGAAATGTACTTCAGTAAAAAGTACCCATAACTAGCAGCTGTTTTAAAGAGTACCTGACCTCCCTTTATAATAATAGAACAATAATGTCATTGTTAGCTAATGAATGTTTCCATGCTGAACAACGGCAACATGACAACGTTTCCATTGGTCCCTCTTCTTTAGAGAAGACCAGGAAATGATGGATACACGGATCGTGTTCAAATCAATAGGCACGCAATGACTCTAAATAATAATGATCACGCCACCAAACACACATTCAGACTAAAGGAACCAGCCTGTTTGGAAAATGAGAGAAGTAGAAAGTACAGGTATTTGAGTTCAACATGTAAGAAGTAGAAAGTACAGGTATTTGAGTTCAACATGTAAGAAGTAGAAAGTACAGGTATTTGAGTTCAACATGTGAGAAGTAGAAAGTACAGGTATTTGAGTTCAAAATGTAAGAAGTCAAAGTAAAAAGT
>NW_011349102.1:0-3263 GCF_000735185.1 Notothenia coriiceps | reverse complement strand
CCTTATTTCGAGCTATTTTCCAAAACCCTATGGAAAAAATGCATTGCTTTTTGAGGAAGGAACCGGAAGTGCTAAAAATGCTAACTTACTTCCGGGTTTTACGACGTGTCACTGCGGCTCTCTATTCACGTCTCCCAGCACGGTAAAACGTCACATGTTCACGTCTTGCCGTGATACCGGGTTGTGTATTACACACAATGTACAGTTTTTTGAGAACAAAAATGTGTAACTAATGTAATTTTTACATTCTGACGAAAAATAAAAATGATTATGAATACAAATAAAATAGAAGAAGCCTCCCGTGAGTTACCACAAGCTATAAAGTAGATTTAAAAACGTTTTATAGAATAAAACCTCACTGCGGGACGTTGTAGAAATGCGTGTGTGCACCACGACAAAGGAGCCTCATTCACTTTACATTGGGGTTGTTTGCGTGGTGCAGACACGTAAATGTAGCAAATTTCGTGACTCCACCAGGCAATGCGGTGTTAAGGAGTCGTGGTGGAGTCACGCATTCTGGTGAGATCAGGTTGGTTCTTCATTAGTCAGCCAGACACAAAAACAGGGGAAATAGAATCCAGGGGGAGAAAAACACAGGATGTTATGCTTTAAATCATGTGTGGGAATATTAATGTGTTTAAGAAGTATATTAAGTAGTTTATAATGACATTAATGTATGACAAAACATCTCTGGCTGAACAATTGAAATAGGTTAGCACAATGTTTTGATTATTACCAAAACACTTTTTTTCATGTTTATAGTCCTAATGACATTTTTTAATTCAAAAAATGTAACTTGATTAATGAACTTTCACATTGAAAGGGGATGAATGCCACTACCTCTCAATGAAATAAAGTTAAATCTGATTTGACAGATGTTTTTTGCCGATGTTGCCATTTGATCTGGCAAAGACATAACATTTAAATAATAATTTCATTGGGTGTCATGAATGCTTCTTGTAAATCAATATTCCTCTATTTAGACACAAACTTGTGAAAAGAAACAATTACTTTTTCATTGAAATCCTCTGCAAAACAAGTAATCTCAGACAGTCCGGCACAAAGAAGAGGTCCTCACTTCCACCATCAAAATGAGAATGAGTTTCCACTCATTAACTCTGAGAGCGTTTGCATGTCCCTTTACACAGTCACAAACACTTGCTTACTCCGGGCGGAATCCCTTTATAAGGACAAATTGCTGAGTCTCCAAAAGTATCTGCATTTTCTGCATCTTTTATTTCTTATTTATCCTCTACTGAGTTATTAGAGGACAGGGAAGACATAAAAAGACACATCAGCAAGGCTATTAAATCAGCAGCAATTAAAACAAATGTCCCAGCGGCCTCTTAAGCTGCCAAGAGAAACAGACAGGAAGTACCAAGGGTGGAAGTAACAAATTACCTTAACTCGCAATACTGCAACAATATTGTCTTGTTTTTTGTATTTGCACTTTTTAATATTATTTTATATTACATGTATTATTACTTTGGTATATTTTTTAGCTACTGTTGAATCTGACACATACATGTACATGATAGTCATTTTTTTCAGAAAAACATCTGTAAGCTACTTTGGAGCAACAAGTACAGTACTTATTGTGAGTCATTGCATGAGTTCAAACATGCATGCATTATGAGGGGTAACACATTTCTTTTGAAATGCCTGAATAGCCTAATTGCAAGAATGCTATATTGTCAAAACCCCTAATCAGGACATATTATGCTCATTTTCAGGTTCATATCAGTATTTTGTCTCTACTGGGACATGTCTCCATGCTTTAATGTTCAAAAAGAACACAGGGATTGTATCCTTTGCAGGCCATTTACATGCACTAAAACCTATAGAACACACTACAGGAGAGGGGAAAGCATAACAGAGCCTCTTCAAATTGGACTGCTTAACCACTAACAATGCTTGACATATAAAACCAACACATGAAACAAAAGTGTATAATACTGTTTGAGAAGTCTGCTATTTCACTATCAGAGACTTTTGGATCGTGGTATTAGGTTTTTGTCAGCTTATTTTGTGAAGATCAAATCTCATTGGTGTGTATCCCCGAAAAGCTGCACGCTCCTCTGTTGTTGCCTGACTGGGTTTTGGTTTCACATAAAAAGACAAATCATTTGTGATAGCTGCAGTCTATTGGCTTTCATAGAAAATACAAAAGGCAGATTTTCCAGCTGCAGGAGGGATCCTCTTACAGTATCATTCAACATCTGACAACTGGGCTGAAACATTATTGTGGCATGAGACGCACACATGTAGCTGGATGTGTTCTCGCTTAATGTTGACGCTAATTAACCACACACCACTTTGTAAAACAGAGAACCATAAAAAAAATCCAACATGCATTCTGAGTTTAATTGACTGTTTCAGAGAGCTATAAATGATTTTATTATGAAAAGAAAGTCTAACAGGGAAAATGGTGGGAACCTACAGAGAAGACTCATTATAATTCAGTGTTTTTAAATGTATGTTCAGACAGAAATGCACTGAGACATTGTAAAAAGCTTCCATTTCTTTGTATCAATGCTTTCTTGACAAATGCAGCTTGCCTTATAGGCTATATTTAAGGGCTGACAAGAAATTCAAAATATATAATTGTGATAAGATTCATCCAAATTAGTCACGTTTATCAATATTTGATATGGAAAAGCCCTTAAATTACGATATTTCAATTAAAATCATTTTGCTATTACGGCACAAGGCACCAGCATTGAATATACAAACTGGAAGTTTATTTAATAAGTTGGAAAGACAATACATTTTCGTGAGCAAGTACGAAGCCTGATCAAAATCTACTATTATGTGACCATAACAGTCTTTTGAACAAACTAACCCTTCTGCATCCTTACATAATCCATGATCCTATTCGACTGTTGCTTCTCCATGAACATCATTTTTGCCAATAAGCATTTCAAACCTTCCAATATAATATTATTATTGTATGTATTAATAATATACAATGGAAACCGCCCACACAGTTTAACACGGGTGAAAATCAGACTAGGGAAACACTTTTTTCTCCTCAACAATTCCCCATTCACAAACATCAGTTAGGGTAGTATGTTTGTATGAAGGTAGATATGGTGCAAAATGCGAGAGCGTGTAAAACCTGATGTGAGCACTTGCAGAAAAGAAATCTGAGTTTGTGTGCATACATTTACAGATGTATAAATTATCCACGTAACTGTGAACCAAATTTACACTTGTATAAAATATCCACGTAACTGTGAACCAAATTTGAAGTCACAGAAGAA
>NW_011349101.1:0-2107 GCF_000735185.1 Notothenia coriiceps | reverse complement strand
GGGGGGTGTCCGGTGCCTTGCTCAAGGGCACCACGGCAGGGCAGGAGGTGAACTGGGACCTCTCCAAGTAGCAGTCCACACTCCATATTCAGGTCTGTTCGGGGACTTGAACCGGCGACCCTACGGCTCACAGTCCAATCCCCTACAGACTGAGCCTCTGCCGCAACACATTTGTGTATGTATTGATGTAGATAAATATATTGCCAATGTTACTGATCGTGATACCTAAATCATTATAGATTACATGACTTTTATATGAAAACGTCTCTATGTTGGCAGTTATTTGGGATTCATGCACACGTCACTAATTATTCTAAAACCCTGTAGTTTACATCGTTGGTATGTAGTCTGATTCACCGTGTTATTTATTGAAACAGATCTAATATAATAATGTAGTTAATAGTCTTTTCTGAAAAGTACAAAATCATTGAAGCGGTGCAATAAAAAAATAAAAATGTTTTGATAGGAACTTTGTGGGATTAAAGTCTGTGTGTCTCAATGATGTGTCTTTAATGAACCAGTCAAAGGAAAAGAGTCTGCAATAATCTGTTTGCTTTTCACATGACGTTTCATAAAGTAAAATGCCATCACTTCACACTTCTTTTCTTCCCTACTGGTTATACTGCTACATTTGTTTAAGCTGTAAATGATTTTTGCATGAATTAGCTCAATGTTTCGTTTTGGGAAATATTGAATATTACCGCTGCTAAAGAGTGAAGTGCCACCACGTTCAGATTACACATTAGAGGTCGCTTGTTAATTAAAATACACTTAGAAGTTTAGAAACAGTAAAATTGTCTTTTAATTGTATGCATTTATTTGGTATATTGTTTTCATAATTTACTTTGTGGGGTTTTATATATGTTGTTTATTTTATAGTTTTATTTTGGACCACCCGTTTTAAATTGTTTTTTTAATATTCATTGTTTAAGTCTATGCAATGATGTGAATATAGATTGCAAAGTTTCAGGATTAGTGATTCTTAATACCAAAAACGTTATATAGTTTTCCAACATTATTATATATTGAATATATTAACCCTTATAAGGAAAGTTATTGTAGCTTCAAATGTAGAGAAGAAAGAAGTACAACATTCCTACGAATGCTCAGTGTTGATCACAAACGACAGCCAATCATGTGCGAGCAACAGCACAGTCTGATTTGCATCAAGCGAATATAAAGAGAAGTCCGGAACAGCAGCGAGGTATCCTTTCGGTTAAACCCCAAGAAGAGACATCATGCCTGAAGCAGCCAGCGTGAAAGCGCCCAAGAAGGGCTCCAAGAAAGCCGTCACCAAGACCCCCAGCAAGACCGGCAAGAAAAGGAGGAAGTCCAGGAAGGAGAGCTACGCCATCTACGTGTACAAAGTGATGAAGCAGGTGCACCCCGACACCGGCATCTCCTCCAAGGCCATGGGCATCATGAACTGCTTCGTGAGCGACATCTTTGAGCGCATCGCCGGGGAGGCCTCCCGTCTGGCTCACTACAACAAGCGCTCCACCATCACCTCCAGGGAGATCCAGACCGCCGTCCGCCTGCTGCTCCCCGGAGAGCTGGCCAAGCACGCCGTGTCTGAGGGCACCAAGGCCGTGACCAAGTACACCAGCTCCAAGTAAACCCTGCTGCTGATGGACCAACAACACAACGGCTCTTTTAAGAGCCACCCACTACTTCTACAGATGTATTCCTCGGTTTTGAATAAGTTTACAACTTGATGCATAATCCAAGGATCCTATTCTTAAATCCCTTAAATATGAAATGCATTATGTTTCTCACATGTTGATAGTTTACTGAGCCTCGTTGCAGCTCGCCCCATAATGGCTCAGTTAAAACACAATGTATCAATACTTTGAAAAATAATAAGTATATATAAATATAAAACAGGGTTTAACTATATCAAATCCTGAGAATGTGTTTTCACATTTCTGTATCACTAATTAATACAGACTTGTTTTCCTCTGTGAAATAAGGATCTCCAAATTCTTACTTAGTCAGCACTAAAGCACTTTGAGCATAGGTTTCCCTGCAGACTTAGTTTCAGTGGATACCCATTAAGTATTTTTGCTCGAAGCAATCAAAGAGAAATGTCAGCTCAGAGTTTTAATAA
>NW_011349100.1:0-7366 GCF_000735185.1 Notothenia coriiceps | reverse complement strand
TGACATTGTATTAGAGAGGAGAGACAGATAAATATATTGATAATTAATATTTGATACATACATGGCCTTTTTGTTTGTTTTGTAGTCTTACTGAGTGTCTCATATGACCAAAGTAATATAGCATTATCAATTCAGTGCCATTTCTAAAAGATTTAATGGGATAATACCATCTACGTGCTATGTTTTTTTTAATCTGGATGATTCTATACAACTATTTTGTTTTCCTTTTAACACTTTAACGCTGATAACACAAATGTTGTTACCTGCTGCTCTGAACTGAGAGAGCAAGAGAGAGTGTCACATAACAGTAACATATGAAGATAGACTGCCCCCTGTTGATAAGAACAGAACAAATACAGTGTGTGTGTGTGTGTGTGTGTGTGTGTGTGTGTGTGTGTGTGTGTGTGTGTGTGTGTGTGTGTGTGTGTGTGTGTGTGTGTGTGTAGCTTCTGAAGCCATGCGGGGCTCCACTCCGCTGGACGTAGCAGCTTCTTCGGTGATGGACAACAACGGCCTGGCTCTGGCCCTGGAGGAGCCGGATCTGGAGAAGGTTTGATACTTTAGCTCATAATCAAACATATTATGGGTACATTTGCTTTAAAAAGGTGATTAAGTGATTCCTTGAACCATGATTATTAAGGGGTGTCGTTCTGTTTAGATAACCAGTGGTAAGTTTAGAGTTTGGTTATGTGTTGAGGTAGATAAAGCTTTCTTTTGATTTTGAAATTGCACATTTTAATCAAATGATCTGTCAAATGCTGAGATTAAACAACAAGGTATTGTGGTTGGAACACTTTTAGATTAATGTATTTTTTGTTTTTTTTATTTAGGTTAAGTGCAGTGAAACAACCCTATAAGCTCAAAACACATGTCCTGGGACAATAACATTAGTAAAAGTAATATATCCTATAAATGTAGATGAATGATAAGTATATTCTGTGACATTACATCGAGGAACTCTGCAATATTTACAGCTGAGATGATTTAATTTTACATCTGACTTTTTCGCATAGTGAAAGTGATTCAGACAAAAATAAAAATCCTCATGCCACCCAAGTTTTGTCAGTGAAAAATGAAGTCGATTTTGTGCCATTTGAATACGCTTGCTCAGCAGATGCTTTCTAGCCAGAGTGCTATTATAATACCCAGGGATGAAACTGAATTTTTGTGTGTGTGTGTGTGTGTGTGTGTGTGTGTGTGTGTGTGTGTGTGTGTGTGTGTGAGAGAGAGAGAGAGAGAGAGTAGTGTATGTGTGTGTGTGTGTGTGTGTGTGTGTGTGTGTGTGTGTGTGTGTGTGTGTGTGTGTGTGTGTGTGTGTGTGTGTGTGTGTGTGTGTGTGTGTGTGTGTGTAGGTGGTGACATACCTGGCAGCCTGTGGTCTTCAGAGTTGTGCCATGCTTCTTGCTAAGGGTTACCCAGACCTCGGCTGGAACCCTATCGAGGGAGAGCGCTTCCTGTCCTTCCTGAGGTTCGTCGTCTTCTGCAACGGTAGGTAGACTTTCATACTGATTCCATGACAGTAATAGGAGGGGGCGAATAGCTAACCCCGGAATAGTTGACAGTTCTAAAAAGGGGTCTAAAAGAAAATATTTAATCAACAATGCAATCAAATAAAGGCGAAGCAATATCAAAACATTTAAGATATTTACGATTTATGAACATTTAGGAGTTGGCAACGAAACACGTCTGTGGCTTGGCTATAGGGGAAACAATTGTGAAAAAGGGCAAAGTTCCAATTACAACTACAAAAAGCAAGTAGTCTGACAGCAATGCACCTACACAAAACAATTGGCGTCAGTCAATAATCAAAAAGAAACAGATTTTGACGATATGCAAGACTTGACTAATCAGATTTGACTAAATCTTAGAATTGGACAACCCTAAAAAATAAAGTAGATTCTATTTAAAACGTCCCCCCTTCAAATATGTCCATAATCCTGTGCTGTGTTTCCAGGTGAGAGTGTGGAGGAGAATGCTAACGTGGTGGTGAAGCTTCTGATCAGACGTCCCGAGTGTTTCGGCCCCGCCCTGAGGGGAGAGGGAGGTCAGGGTCTGCTCGCCGCCATGCAGGAGGCCATCAAGATTTCCGATAATCCCGCCCTCGACCTGCCCGAGAGCGCCGCCGGCGTCTATAATGGGTAGGAATGCACACCAGTTTCTCACACGCATTGTTCTAATGAAGGTGGGAAAGCTTGTGATTCAGCGTTTATATCATCCTGAGACTCTTAAAACCAACTGAGCAGTCCCTAGTGATATAGGCTCCTATTAATTCTGTCTTTGTGGTGAATTGTTACATTGAATTAGATTAGCCAGTGTGCTGCTGAGCTCAGCCAACCAGCATTATTCCTAGTTATAAGGTGTCTTAATAGTGCTTTATAAATGAGTTTGACTGTTAAATCACATCATGAGACGAGATACAAAGGGAGTTTATTTCTTTCAGTTCGATAAGAATGTTTTATTACTTGATTTAAATGCTCAACAAAAGGCTCATAAACTTGAAATAACCATTGTGCAACATACCTTAATGTTGAACATGGTTAGTTTAGATTAATGTTATCCTTCATGCAAGTTTTAAGACATTTAAGAGTACTCTGTTTTGTCTGATAGTGTTGTTTTACCACAAGAAAAGTTCAATAAATGAAGAGACTACTAGAGAAACTAAACTAAAAGTTATTCAAAGCAGATCCGCTCATTCTCAATCTCCTTTATACATACGAGCAGTGTTGGTCAAGTTACTACTAATTAGTAATAAGATTATGCAATTAAAAAAGTAATTGGTATATATACAGATGTACTTAGAATGAGGGCTGCGAGTAAAGATTTGAATAACGTTTCGGGGCCTTGCCTGCTCACATCAGTATGCAAAGGAAGTTGTGCGCTGGCTGCATTTGAATGGGGTTATTATGATGTGAGGATAGAGGGATTGGGAAGCGGGTCAAAATCAATATGTGAAACACTGTGGCCTGTTAAACGCTCAGATATTGTGCCAAAACAGTTATACATGCTCACAAAATTGCCCATCTATTGCCCTTCTTGTGCCCATTTCTTTCTATTTATGAGCGTATAATATGTCATTTGTCTTTGTGCTTGTGAGGTTTGCAGTATGCCAAAGTGTGTTGTATTTTTGTTTCAGTTCTGGTGAGGAAGAAGGAGAAGTTATTCACATGGGCAACGCCATCATGTCCTTCTACTCGGCTCTTATTGACCTGCTGGGACGCTGCGCTCCAGAGATGCATGTGAGGATCTTTTTCGTCATGCACAAACGTACTTGTGTTGCTATTTTGACCCTCGATACAGTCACAGAGACTACTGTAGGGACTTGAATGAAATGCAAAGCTGAATATTCCCCGTTTGTGTCTCTTACAGCTTATCAATGCAGGTAAAGGTGAGGCGCTGCGTATCCGAGCCATCCTGCAGTCCCTGGTTCCAACGACAGACCTGGTGGGGATCATCAGCATCCCGCTCAACATGCCTGTGCTTAATAAAGGTATGTCAGTGTTGCAAAAACAATCAATGTTATCTAGCAGGGAAGAAAGTTGTATTAGCATCCAAAAGGGACACACAGAAATCTCCCACTGTCGCATAAAAATAGATTTTGGACTGAATTCAAGGATGAAACCGGTCGCACACGCAGCGCTCTGATAAAACATTTTGATTTAGACCAAACACAAGCTACAATATATCAGAATCTAATTTTCTCCCCAGCCTACTGAACTAACAATCCACATAGTGCCTAGAAATATGACATTTATTTGGCAGATGTGTTACAGTATGTGAGTCATGCTGTCAGGTGAAGGCAGCTGACATAAATTCATCATCATCAATCATCTCTGCACTTTGAGAATCATCTCGGCTCCGCCAGCTTGAGGTCTATCATGAAATCCACGGTGTCACACAGACAGGCTTCGTTCGGCAGGGAATATTTATATATATATATATTATATATTATATCCTCTCCTGCCTCTCTGTTTCTACTGAGGAGGAACATTGTGTTTTTTAGAACCTTTGCAGTTTGTGCCCTGATGAAAGAAAACTTCATATCCAATTTTCTTTGTAACATCTTCAAATAAGAAAGCAGGTTGTATTCTGAATTGAACTCATTTTTCAAATAACTGTCTGCTGCTTATCAGCCCTGGAATTACTTTTAACTTTTAATACGCATTTATTTACACTTATAAACTTTTTTCATCAACTACCTGAATAAATTCAATGTTTACGGCACATTAAAACTTTTTCCCCCTGAAATGTGTTTAACCTTCAGATGGCACGGTGATGACAGAACCCGACATGTCGGCCTGTTTCTGTCCGGACCACAAGGCCCCCATGGTGCTCTTCCTGGAGAGAGTGTACGGCATCGAGGACCAGAGCTTCCTGCTCCAGATGTTGGAGGTCGGCTTCCTGCCTGACCTCCAAGCCTCTGCGTCTCTGGACACGGTGAGTGACAGAAAACGCAAACACTTTTCCACTTTCACCATGTTTCCTAAAAGACTTGCAAGCCTGTAAAGTAAAATAGTGTTCACTAATAAGCAGTTATAATATTTAATACTTGTTTTTTTTTTTGTTCTTTTTACATCAACTGGTGTTTATGTCGCTCGGTAATAATTCCAGTGCACACAGCTGAGTTTGAGTTTCTAGTTTGCTCATTAGATGTGACTGAGGCAGATAATCTCAGCAAACATGAACAACGTTTGCTCAGTAGTGAAGTCAGGACACATTCTCGTAATGGCTGCCTCAGAGAAACATTAACTTAATTATTGGTGAATCATAAAGTCAGAATCATTAAACCTTCGCTTATCCTTATATAATCATTACTCAAACCAGTTCTTTAATACTCCCTACTGCTGCAATATGTGAATCACCATCGTACCACTGTGTACATTTAAGAGAACCAATTGACTTGTTCCTGTTTCCATGAGTCTTATATTCACTATAACTTTCAGTGAATCTTGCTATGTGGGGTGATGTGTGCTTTACCTCTCATGTTGCTCACGTGTTGCTCTCTGATCCCCAGGAGGTGTTGAGCACCACGGAGACGGCGTTGGCCATGAACCGGTACATCGGCTCGGCCCTGCTGCCTCTGCTCACCCGCTGCGCCGCTCTGTTCAGCAGCACGGAGCACTACGCTCAGCTGATCGACTCCACGCTGCAGACCATCTACCGGCTGTCCAAAGGACGCTCGCTCACCAAAGCCCAAAGGGACGCCATCGAGGAGTGTCTGCTGGCTATCTGCATGTAAGGCCTTCGCTCATTCAAACTCAGCGAAGGGAGAGAGACTGCACCAAGTGCACCATGCCACTGTATGTTTCAAACAACGCTTTTCTTATAACCCATACTGAGCATCCTACATTTCCCAGGCACCTGCGTCCCTCCATGATGCAGCAGCTGCTCAGACGGCTGGTGTTCGATGTTCCCATGCTCAGTGAATACTGCCAGATACCTCTCCGGGTGAGAAATTAGTTTCTGTCACCATTACGCCTGATTTATTATTATTTTTTATAAAGTTGTGGAATAATTATAAGTAACTCTATGAACCCTTGTGTTTGGTCAATGATGCGCAAGATTATTAAATCAACTTGAACTCAAATTGTTATGTTTTCGTGTATCTCTGTTCTCCAGCTTCTGACCAACCACTACGAGCAGAACTGGAAGTACTACTGCCTTCCTTCTGGGATAATCAACTGTGGCGTTTCCTCGGAGGAAGAGCTCCTTCTAACCAAGAAACTCTTCTGGGGAATCTTTGACTCCCTTTCTCAGAAGGTACAACAAAAAACCCTTGTTGTATAGAACATTCATTAAAGTGGACCTATCATGCTATATTTGAATAATATAGTGTAGGACCATACCTATATAAGGCATATTTATACTTTTTATTTTTCAAAATACCAAACAGATCATGCATTTTAGCCATTCCTCATTTCGCTCAATTTAACACTGTCTTTGCATGGGCTGATTCTGTGAGAACAGCACCATCTACAGGCCTGACATATGTACTACAGCGTCTCCAGCGCTTTGGAACGGCAATGCCCGTGGCTGTCTCCTCCTGATTGGTGGAGTTGGCCCAATAGCCGTAGTGCCACTTCTGTGACGTCATAGAAGTGTTCAAATCTGGATCAGTTTGTATCAGATCCGTTGCAGCCCCTTTTTAAGAGATTTGGGTATGGAGGAAAATAGAGAGGGTTGTGTTTTCTGACACTTGGTGAGTTCCCTGGAACACCGGGGACACATATTCATGTAGAAAAGACGTACAAAAGTGCATTTTTGCATGATAGGTCACCTTTAAGTTTAGCCAATGGTATCTGCATGGACTAAGAATGTATTTATGATTTTGGAAAGCTATTACATCTCTGTACTTTTTGAATCTGGGGTTCCTTTTGCTTATTTTATATCTGTGAGAATAATCCACAAATACCTCTGGAGGCCAGGCAATATTTTCCCTGAATCCCAATCATAAAGATTTCATCTGTTTGCTGCTTCGTGAGAAAAAAACAACTCACACCCGAGTGTGGCTCTCAGGAGAGAAAAGTTCTTGTTAGTCAGAGGTAGTGAAATGAAAGCTCAATGAGGTTCCTGTGAGCGCTGCAGCTGAGGCGAAGCCAAAACAGATGAATCATTTATCAGTCTGTGACAGGCCATCGCTCCGTGCACACTTTCACAGCTTTCTCTCTTTCAGTTTAGCATCCCTCCGTTTTTCTTTCCTTCGCTTTGCTCTACTCAGTCTGTCCATCTAAAAGCTAAACATGCATACCTCTATTCTGCTGTGTCTGCTGTCTTCTGTAGAAATATGATGCTGACCTTTTCAAGATGGCCACATTATGCCTGTGTGCCATCGCTGGAGCCTTACCACCTGACTTTGTGGATAGTAGTCTTGGAGCAACACTGGAGAAACAGGCGCCAGTGGATGCAAAGGGCAACTTTGATCCCAAACCCATCAACACTGCCAAGTGAGTGGTCTGAAAATGCCTTTTTTTTTTTTACATGAATCAATTATCTAAAACGGATGTACTATTACACACTTTTAACATTCTCTCCACTTCCAGTATTTCCCTTCCTGAAAAACTTGAGTACATTGCCAACAAATATGCAGAGCATTCCCATGACAAATGGTCCTCAGATAAGGTGAGTCCCTGTCATCTGGTCCCTTGTTCTGACAGATCATTTAACCCATCTATCGTATACCATAGATAACTTTATTTTATTTGATTAGTTATATTACATTGTTTGTATCAAACACCGTCTGGTACTGAAGCATGCCTGGTTTTGCAAGTTTTGACATATTTGTATTTGTTATGATTGCAGTTAAGAGCATGAAATGCAATAGACCACACTTTATACAATACACTGTTGTTGCAGGTATCAGCAGGCTGGA
>NW_011349099.1:1304-2785 GCF_000735185.1 Notothenia coriiceps | reverse complement strand
TTGTGCAGCATTGGATCAAAACAAAATAAAGCTTATCAGTACTCGTTAGCTTACTGCTACAATTAGACACTGCGCCCACTCTGTTGCCAGATTTGAGAGAAATAAGCAACCAGGTCTATGAAAACAAGCCCCAAAGAAGCAACACATACATGATGTTGTGTCATTTGAAACCAAAACTAAGGCCTCAGGATGACTTTAAGACTTGAACATGGTCATTTTTGTTTTGTAACAATTAATAATAAAAAAAAAAAAGTATTTAAAAAAAAAAAAAATCCCGATCCCCGATTTTTTTCTCCCGATTCCGATCTTTTGAAAATCACGTGATCGGCTCCGATCCCCGATCACGTGATCGGATCGGGACATCTCTACTTATGAGTTAGAGGTGCTTATAAGAGCATAACAAACACATTTATTGAGTTTAACCAACATACCTATTACCTTGTGATTTATATATTTTCTAATAGCATTACAAACACATTTACATAGTTTACACCCACCTGTTGTGTCATTCTTAAACTTGTACTAACCCGCTTGTTGCTGCTTTTGTAAGAGTCATACGTTATTATTATTACCTTAATCAAACGCGTTGATGAGATTTTATATTTTAGATGTGTTCATTATAATCTTTACTCCTACTTCCAGCTGCTTTATGCTAACATGTAAACCCACATCATATTTCCAGATGTGCAGGAGAGTCCGTTATTTAAACAAATGCAGGCAGCAGACAGTGAGGCTGAGATGGAGACAGAAAGCCCCGGAGGTATTTCAGAGACTCTCACTCTGTCTTTATCCTCCCGTCAGTTTATTTTGTCACTCCTTCCTCGTCCCTCAGCTCCGGTTGGAAACTCCCGCTCTCTCAGTCCCGCGGCGTTTCTCCGCTCTCTCCTCTGCATGCTTTTTGTTTTCCAGATCCTCTCCAATGAAGTGCTGCCTTCACTGGAGCACTGGAACACAAAGTTCCCCCCCCCAAAAAAAATTACAGAAATATGTAGCCCCAAACACTTCTCTGATTCAAAAACTGCTATTAGGTTCTTTGACTTTCTTTTAATGTAAAATAATAATTTTTTCTCATTCTTTCACTGATTGTTCATTCAATGTCTGTTGAGGGTCAGGTTGCATTAAAGTCATGCACACAAGTATGTAAATATTCATTATAATCAGAGGAGATGTGTATTAAACATGCTCCTTCCGATATTCTTTTGCCAAGTGAAAAATTGCAGAATAATTCAGCTTATTTTATTGTTATATAAAATACATATTTAAGATTGTGATATGTGAAAACATTTTGACTTACATTAAAGAATAGCAATAGAAATGCTACCGCCAAAAAATAATTACTATAAAAAACATATCACAAGATAAATTCAATATTAAATTCGTTAACCTAAACATAATAGTTATCTTGTAGTTTTCAATGAATCAAAGCCCAGTAATCAATACAAATAATACAAAACATATTTACTTTTATCATACTTCTCTTT
>NW_011349099.1:0-1299 GCF_000735185.1 Notothenia coriiceps | reverse complement strand
AATCTTCATATCTCGTAGTTGTGGATGAATCAAAGAACTACTTGGGCTACAGAAGCTGTGAAACGTCTTCAATTAAATATGAACTGAGAGTCTAAACGCTCCCAGCGTGTGGCATCGATCCTGCCCCCCTCCTGACTGCTGCCTCTCCTCTGTGTCTCCACTGATGCTGATGTTGGTCTGGAAAGATCCGATATCAAATAAAGAAAACATGAACGAGCCGACCTCATCACCCTGTGTGTGTTCACTGGTTATTTTGACCCTGTTTTTGTTGTCTGTGTGTTTCTGTGAAATGTATTCGATACAGTGCTGATGCTTTTCTTTCTTGGCTTTTTAACTAATCGTTTTTTAACAAGTTTTTGTCCGAAGACACGTCATTTAAGATGTTTCTTGTAATGAGCGGAGCATTTTTTGGCTGGAAATGAGACAAAAAGTGTTCAAAAGGAAGGAAATATTTACATTGCTTAGCCTAATGCCAACCCTATGCACCGCTACTAAGTGTTATTATAACCACATGGCCTCGTTAACGCCTCTATTGATTCCCAGCTGTTTCCCTGTAAATGAACCCGGAGCTCTTTCACCTTCAAGGCGCATCTTTATTCATTTATCTCACATTAAATCCACATTAAAGCCCCCCCTTTCTCTCCCTTGAGTTGTTTTAGCCAGCTGACGATATCCCCCTGTTGTCTTCTTCTTCCCTTCATCCATCCACCCTCTCATCTCTCACCTCCCCCCCCTCCTTACGATCCTAACATCTCATCTGTCTTTTTTTATGTTTAAGAAAATGTATAAAAAAGCGTAATTAGACGGTATGAATTTGACTTTTGATTGGGTTTTATGTTTCAGTGTTTGTAAGCAACTGTGAGTGAAAGAATATTGCTTTTATTTTTTATTTTTTTTGGGGGGGTGGAAGGTAAGATGTTCTTCTCCCTGCTCCTTTCCACCATGCGCTATAAAACATTATAAAACCGGTACGTAAGTGTACATGTTTTGTTTTAACATAACTGCCATGTGTGGAATAAACAAATAAAGAGTGTGGCCAATCCACATTAAAGCCCCCCTTTCTCTCCCTTGATTTCATTTAGCCAGCTGACGATATCCCCTAGTTGTCTCCTTCTTCCCTTCATCCATCCTCCCTCTCATCTCTCACCTTAATATCATGCAACAAAGTATGTAAACTATAATCAGATGAAATGTGTATTAAACACGATCCTTCCAATATTCTTTCGCTCAGTGAAAAATGGCAGAATAATTCTCCTTCTCGAATTGTAATATAAAATAAATAATTGAAATTCTAACATC
>NW_011349098.1:0-4292 GCF_000735185.1 Notothenia coriiceps | reverse complement strand
CCACTGGATGTAGCTTAGCTGCGGATTGCTCACCAAACTCCACAATCACTTTCCACTCTTCATTCTCAATCCTTTTCTTTACTCTCTTCAATTCATTCTGTGAATCAGATTCACTAAGACTGTCACTTGACATGTCTATCTTCTTTCTTGAAGTCTTTTTCCTTACTTCATTCCATCCTCCTTCAGATGCACTTTCCATATCCTCCTCTCCAGGACTCAAAGAAGCCATTCCACCAGCTGCTCTCAATCTCGCACTCACTTCAACGTTCACTCCTATCTCCGTCTACTCAGTCTCAGCACGTGTCACTCGGATCATCCGACCCTGGTCCTGGTCTCTTTCAGAGAAATCCTTCTCCTCTAGCCTTTCTTTTATACCCATGATTATGTGGAGTTGGGAACACCTGGGCAGAGGCGGAGCCAGGGCATACATCAGAGACTTTTCTAACACGATAGTAATTTTAAGCCTAAAACAATAAATGTTGTACTTGTGCTTACCTTTTATGTGTTTAATTCAAATACAAAATATTTTGTATGTGATGCAATAACATGAAATTGTACAGCAGCCAGTACAGTAGGGATCATTTGTTTAAACAGTGAAGAAGGAGGAGTAATGGTGGCCTGCTGAAGCCCAAACTGACAGGGCAGGCCAACATCAGCAAGCACCAATTAGAAGAGAAACCTCTACACTGGCTTGTGGGATGTTTATGTCTGTGCTGGAATTAAAGCTTCTGTGTGACAAAAAAAGCAGTGCAGTGTATTTTGATGTTCAAGCCACTGGCTAGAAATAAACCCACAATTTGTCCAATGTCAGAGCTTCTTTGTACTTCAAACTGAGACTCGAGGGACTGCAAATAGACTTCATTCACTTATAGTTCAATTCAGTAGAGAACAACACAACCAATCATTAAAACAAGTCTTTATTCACTCTTTTGTTAAAAAAGACACACTGTGAAACCATAGAGGAGCACACAAACAAGAAAAGTTACTAAAGGTCTATATTCATTTGTTCTTCTAATCGTCTGCAAACAAAAAGATACAAAAGCTAAAAAAATTTGTTAAAACTGCAAGATGAACTGAGGGGAAGACAATGAAACATGAAAGCTTACTGGCAAAGTGTGAAAAGGATTGATAGCACATAAAGGAAAACACTGATAGATATACAAGTAGCAAACTTAGAAAACGTATTTAAATAACACTCGAGCTAAACTGAAGAAGAGCAGGGTGTTCCCAGCTCTTTGGGGACACTTTATCACAGCCAGTAGAAATATACAACTGGTGATAATCGATTGCAAATAAACATTGCTTCTTTTCAACCACTTACAGTATTACACCGTTTAGAAAAGGCAACATTTTAGTGATTCAGTTTCCTGCCTTGAAAACCTAGTATAAAATCAGATAAAAATCCCTTTTTCGTATTTTAGAGGCTCTTTTTTTAAAACTCAAAGCTTTCACATTTAAATCATTTAGAGCTATCAAGAGTTGGGTTTAATACTGTATTTATTCCAATTCATTCTTTTATTTTCTCTGTAGGACTTTATATTCAAAACATGGAACTACCATTGGACCAGGTTGTGGTTAAAGAATATGCGTTGGATGCCATAAATAAAACAAAAGCTTTCTGCTGAGAGTTAACTCTTCAACTACATCACAATTCTTAGGAGAAAGATTGGAGAGAGGAATATATGGGGAAAAGCCTTTGTCACACCCACCCTGAGCTCGACTACTCTGCCTTTCCCCCTTCCCCTCTCCATTCTGTTATATTCTCTCCATTTCATCCATTTCCCCAGTGATCACAGCTTTGTTCTATTTCCCTCATCCTTATCTCTGTTTGCCAGAGTTTTCTCTCCTCCTCTTCCTCACAGCTCGTCCCTTGCGCTCCAGTTTTCAAGTTCAGACTGCAGTACGTCAGAGTTTTGGGCCTCAGAGCTCAGTTCCCCCTGCTCCTGAGTTTTTCTGGACCTGGCTCTGTCCCAGTCGGTTCTGACTGTCTCGTTGTCCCAGACCACCGATGTTTCCGTGTCGCTGATGTAACCCATTTCTCCTGTGTAATGCGTTGGATACACCAGAAGCGGCTCTGCGGAAAATGCACGCAGGTCCCGGCTCTCAAAGCGCTCCATGTACTCTGACCTGATGAGGGAGAGGAGCGGGACATTTTATTAAGAAGAGCGCTACAGGACAGAATCAAAAAGAGGAGACAGGTAGAGTAAGACTGTTTGAAAAATATCACGCGTCACTGGCTTGAGCTTCAATAACAGGATACATGTATTTATTAATCCTCATCACATACAGAGCCATATGGAACAACTAGTTCCTGAACAGTGTCCTTCACGTGCTTTATATACAAGAGAGGGTGTTACACAGTCACAAGAGGCATGGATACCGGTTTAAAGCAGTATACAATGTTTTGTTTGGATTAACTAAGGCCCACGTCAGAAATGATCATGCTTGTCATATGTCTATCTCCATAGAGGTTGAATCATGGTGTTAGTCGTTGTCACATAGCTATCATATGCCTAAAACAGTGTGTCCTGATGCTCTTCTAGGTAATCATACATCCTGACATCTACGCAGCTACAGTTGGGTCTTTGTTATCATGTGCTACTCTGATATTGGAAGAGTACATCCAGTATTTTCCAGACAAAGACGATAGAGGGATGGTGGGTTAACTCACACTGGATGTTTGTCATACATGACAGGGAGGAACTCATCGACAGGAAGCAGATTGTTCAGAGGTTCGGCCAGGAGGAGCTTCTGGGCCCCCTGTAGGGACAGCAGGTAGCCAAGGGTCCAGTAGGAGTAGTCGGCCTCCACCAGGTTGTGGATGTTTGGTACAGGCTTCTCTTGGTGGTCAATCTGCATCCGCTTCCGCCCAATGTAACTGCATTTAGTATTAAAGATAAAAGGGGCGGTATACATCAGAAGCACCTAACTTACATCAGCATTTTAAACAGACTTCAATCAATTTATTTAAACATATTTCATGCAGTCAGAGGATGAGCAAAGAACAGCACCGTGCCAAAGTTTAGTTCTTTATTTTGGCTGAATGTATTGTAACTACTGATGAAGGTTTGTTTCTGTCTATACCGACTGTCAATGCAATGTTTAAAGGTCTATAAAAAAAATATATGTACTTTTTAATTTATTTACTAACTACTAAGTAAAAATGTTAACTACAAGTTTATGTCCTTAAAGATTTTTTGTTTTATATTAGATGTCTTGTTTTATATTTTATGTATGCACCATGACATCAAGTCAAATTCCTCGTATGTGTGAACCTACCTGGCAATAAACCTGTTTCTGATTTTGATTCTGATTCTGATGGAAGTTTCAAGTCTTGTATGATTATTTGTTTCGTTGTAATAAAGGACATTAAAGCTGTTCATTTTTTCGCTTGGCACGTTTTCTTGCTAGCTAAAATAAACATCCCAAATAATATCACGATTAACTAGCGCTAGCATTTGCTGGAAGATTTGCATTTGCTTTGTTAACGGCACCTGGCCACACCGGGCCTCACTCCTCACCAGCTGCTCCACCCTCTACCCTTTTGGTTCCAAACATATGAATGCCACGGCCAAAACACCAGAATCCAAGCTTCAAAACCATAATCTAGAAACCATAGGGTGACATCCACTTCTCTAAAACAGTCTATGATGTTATATATTTTGTTATTGAATTTTTGAAGTATGGGGGCAGGTTAAATACGATTTTCTTCTCCCTGCTCCTTTCCACCATGGGCTACAGCAAGCATATGTGTAAAGTGTACATGCTTTGTTTTAAAAATAACTGCCATGTGTGGAATAAATAAATAAATCATAGCACATAAGAATACAGTCTTCAGGCTTGCTATCCTACAGCATAAATCAGGCTCTGTGAATGTGACATTTCTAGAGCATCTCATTAGTGTGATTGCATACGATGCGCAATTCCCACAAGTGTTCTCAGCATGTGATAAGGCGAGTTGTGTCTGAGATATCATGAACAGTGGCGGCGCCAGGGATTCTCTCTAAGGGGTGCTGTGGGGTAGCTTGACGTTTCATAGAGGGTGCTCAAACTTTAAGGGTTTCCCATTAATGCACCAGCGCTACAGTTGAATTTTCTACTGCAACCATACTTGTCAACCCTCCCGATTTTCGCGGGAGACTCCCGATTTCATTGCCCTCTCCCGGTTTCCTCCCGGAGTCATATTTCTCCCCGATTTCTGACAAAATCAGATTTACTCAGGACTGTTTCCACTCGGACTTTAATACAGCTACACCATTGTTTGGTTCCATGGTAACACGTCTCTTTAGTGC
>NW_011349097.1:0-3371 GCF_000735185.1 Notothenia coriiceps | reverse complement strand
TCCACTGTAGGCTTTTTCCACAATCTGATCACGCAGCATATCCTGTTCTGCATTTCCAAATTCACACAAAACGACCATTTCACGTAGCGCAGAGAGACGTACTGTGCAATTGTTTCATCACGTCTCTGGGCTCGTTGGCGGAACTTGTGTCACTCCGTAATTATGTTTACCTTCGGCACAAAATACGCCCGTAGTGCAGTCACGGCATGTTTGTATGTAGTTCCCGTTTCAGTCAACGTGTATACAATCCTCTGTGCTTCGGTTCCGACGCTGTGTAGCAGCGTAGCACGTATACGGGTATCCGGCCACTTGGCTCCTTCCACGTCGATCACTAGCAGATAGTTTTCGAACATTTTTAGCCCTGTTCCAAATGGCATAGTAGGTTCTGCTGGACACTGAAGAAAGGTGGGAGGTAAAAGAGTAGAAGCCACGGCCATCCTCGTCGCCAACATTAATGAAGCAAGGGACAGAGGAAGCTCTTTACTGTTGTTCATGCTTTCCCGCCACAGCATCAACTCCCGGGCATACACTTATTCTCTCAACATTGTATGTTACTCTGGTTACACTGCACCCCCTATTGGCAGGAGTATATCAGAACACAACACACATGATATGCTTTGGTGATATGAAACAATTCTGATCTGGTAGTAAGTAACTAAACTCTGACAACTATACACATTCAAATGATAGGACATTTATGACATTGTTGGTTACATAAAACAAAATGCTGTAATACAAAACTACCATGAGTAGTAATTTTGATACTTAAAGCTCACCTATTATGCTAAATTTGAACAATATATTATTGGGCCATATCTATACAAAACATGTCTGAAGTGTTTTGCTCAAAATACCAAACAGATCAAAACAGATCACACATTGTAGCATGCCTCTATTTCAGCCCTGTTACTAAAGTGCTGATTCTGGGTCTGTTGCTTCAAATATAACCGAGCTGCTTCTGGCAACGCCCCTTTGGATAGAAGGCTGTCTACCAGCAGAAACTCAGCAAAATGCTGCCTTGATTAAACGCCATATAATGTTCCAAAACACATCAAGCATTATTTCTGAAACAGTATGGAGCTCAAATGCTTACACGTTGCGCATTGTTTCTAATACAGCGACGTTTCTGAGAGGGGACGATAGGGCCGTGGCGGAACGTTGCCAGGAGGTCAATGTAAAGCCAGCCCACATTTTAGTAATGTCTTCATGACCGCAGCAAATCTGGATCAGCTCCTTTGTAACCCTGTTTTTAGAGATGTGGGTAAGGTAGAAAAGAGAGAGGGTTGTATTTTCTTACACTTTGTGAGTCTTCTTACACACCGGGGACGCATATTTATGTATAAAATACATCAACAAGTTAATTTGGAACAATAGGTGACCTTTAAAGTAGATTTTGCTGATAAAACATTTAATAGCATTTAAATTCGGACTTTTAGTTGGAGAATCTCAAACTATGGTATTTCTACTTTACTTAGCATTATTTTGGCTCTCTCTAAATGTTTTACATCCTGATAAAATAAGCAGATAAACACACTGCAAAGGAGCATTAGGTGGAGTCTGCATGCAAATTCAGTCTTCAGAGTGTGGCAGGAAAGCCCTGACAGCATTGGGAGCTGAATCAACATTTGGTTGCTTTTTCGTACATGCATTTTAAATGAGTCTCTAAACTTCCGAGTAAGCCGTTACTGATATCTTAATTCACTGTTGCACTCTGTGAGTCTTATTTATTTGTACCATCAATGAACAATAAACAGAAAAAAAACTATCAGCGAAACAGCAGAATTACATTTTCGGAATGTTAAGACACTTTATATTACTTGAGATGAAGCTGCTCAGGTTATTTTAAGACTTTAATAACCACGATGAAAGATAAGACGCAACATTAAATATATCTGACTGACACAAGAACAATTATGCATTTATAAAGTCTGGACACATCTTTCCTTGCATACAGAACAGAGCAAATCTGAAGAGAGGGCCCACAAACCGTCCTGCGTGGTAGCACAAAATAAATACTATTAAAACAGTATCAACATTGTGTGAAAACGCACTGATAACAGCAACATGCAAACCACATTGTGTGCAAGGCGGCAAAAACACTGGAAAACAACAGCATGCTATTGGCTAACCGAGCCGGCTAGCTCTGATTGGTTAGCTTGCCGGCTCAGTTGTGATTGATCAACCTGTTAGAGTTGTCCCGCCCCTTAGCCTATACTGTACAATGTGTCAGAGCGCTAGATAATAGAAGAGTGACTGTTACTGCATTGATGTCACTATGTAATGAAGTAAACAAAATAATCAAATAGAGGTTTCAGGCAGGGGGGGGAGTGTGGGATTTTGGGGATTGTAGTCTTTGCAGACCATTTACATGTACATTGCAGGAAACAGTGTCTGAGGGCATGTTCATTTAATAAACTATTAATGTTTTATATCCATGTAACGGGAAGAAACTCATCTAACTGATCATTTTACTTTTTTTTTCAAAAAAAACAACCCACGATGCTAACGCTGAGCCCATCCCTGTCTCCTAAAAATTACGTTCCCACAGAACTAAACTGCATTCTCAATTACGTTTAGCCAGAAACGTATTTTCTCCCACGTTACGTTCGTTATGAACGTATCTTAAATACGTTTATTTTCTACATATCTTTGCCATTTATTGTCTTGCTTATAATAATGATAATAGTCATTTATAAATATCATTTTAGAGCACACATTTGAAATCAGTAGGTGAGGTTGTAATTTCGCCAGCTGTTACTCTCATGAGCGAGGCAGAACATAATAGTTTTAACATGCCAAAAAGCTGCTGTGTCGTTTATTGCACCTCAAACATTAAAACAAATCCAGAGTTACGTGTTTCTATACTGCCTCTAAGAACAAAGGACAGTAACAGAAGATCTCTGTGGCTTCAGGCTTGATCGCCATTCAAATGACAGCGTTGGTTTCCCCAAAAGTGGGCGGGGCTGTAAAATGACGTAGATTTTAAATTACATGCCAGTGTTTTATCTTTTTATTTATTTGTTTTTATTTTAAATGGTATAATTTCAGACTTTTTTTCCCGTCTGTTAGGAAAATAAATGGGGCTTAGAGCCTCAAAATACTGAAATCTGTATTTTTGAAAAAAAAAAATTCCTTCTAATTTCTTATTCTTTTCTAAATAACACACTGTTATTTACTCACCAATAACACACAATTATCCTTGTTTTTATTTATTCGTTTAATTCTATAATCTTGGGCTTTTTAGCATGCTTTTTAGCCATAAATAAAGTCACCGGAAACAGACGTAGGCCTATAAGGGACATTTCGAACAAAACACACCACAAACCCACTGAACAGATTACCCAAGATCCTCAGCTTGAAACTCGTTGATT
>NW_011349096.1:0-2625 GCF_000735185.1 Notothenia coriiceps | reverse complement strand
TTTCTTCCTCCCACATCATCAATCGGTCATTATGAAGTGAAGACCTGGGATGTTTTTTTTTGGGGGTGATGTTTCTCTAATCGTGCAGATATCGAGCGCGTTGGGAGGCTAGCATTTCCCTCTCTGTTCCTCCCTCATCATCACTTAGTCGTTATAAAGGCTGACTCATTAGTGCAGACTCAGATCGTTAATGCAGAAACGGATCATTAAGAGAGCCCAACTCTTTGTCCCCATCGAACAGGGGAGTATTATTTTCACACCTGAGTGTAATTCATCTTTGTCTTTGTCTTTATGTGGATCAATTAATCAATCAATCAAAGTTTATTTATATAGCCCAATATCACAAATGTTACATTTGTCTCAGTGGTCTTCACAGTTTGTACAGAATATCAGTATGACAACACGACACCCTCTGTCCTTAGACCCTCACATCGCACAAGGAAACATTTTCAGAGAAAACCCACAGTTTAAAGGGGAACATGGGAGAAACCTCAGGGAGAGCAACAGAGGAGGGATCCCTCTCCCAGGACGGACAGACGTGCAATAGATGCCGTGTGTAAATCGAAAATATAATACATTTACAACATAGGTAGACCAAATGTTAGGAAATGCATGTGTCTATAAGAAGAAGATGAATCCATGAAGATGTCAGCAATCTTGTGGGAGCCATCAGGGAAGTAGTTTGATGAGAGTCTGGCAGGACCGCAGAGACAGGTTCAGCCACGACTCAGGATCCCGGCGTAGATATAGACACCAAAAAGAAATGTGGGGGAAGCTGGGTTATTGGGAACATGAGAGTACACAGACACAGACAGACAGAAGGAAGAAGTAAGGTGTCCCCCGACAGTCTAAGGCTATAGCAGCATACGTACATGCACTCCCTTTAGCACTAGCATGAGCATCGGCCATTCTCTCTGGGGTCCACAGACAAACAGTCAAGTACACATCCACACACTAACATACACCAACACAAAGACACATCATGTCATTAACAATCCAGTATTGAAGTGAAAACAACTCATCAACTACAATAACCCAAACACTAGATAACAAAATGCATTGTACAGACACGGTGAAATGATCGTTTCTGAAATGAAGGTAGATTTTTTATAAAAAATATATCTATATGATCTATCCATCTATTTATTATATATTTTCACCAACTGTCTGAAACCAGAGCCCAGTCTGCTCTGATTGGTTAGCTGGCCGGCTCTGTTGTGATTGGTCAACCGCTTAGAGATGTCCCGCCCCTTAGCCTATCACGTACAATGTGTTGGAGCGCTAGCCAATAGAAGCACAAGTGCTATATAGTGATGTCATTATGTTACCGAAGTAAAGAAAGTGGTCCAATGGAGGCGTTTTGAGGCTGGGTTGAAAGTGTTAATGTTATATTTCTGACAACAATTCAACAAAGCATCTCTGCCTGACCGTTAACCAGCTCAGTTTCTCATTCATGTCTATTACATTAGTTCTGTAAAAGCCCTGCTGCTTTATTTTGAGCTGCTTGTATTTCTTTTTAATATTTTATTGACTGTTGGACCAAATTTCAAAAACAGTTTGAGACGGTGAAGAGGAGAGAAGAGCTGAGTTTATGGACAGAGACAGTCTGAAATAGCTGCCGTTGTCTGTGTCTCAGAGTGTTAGGGTGACACCTCGGGGGAATTGTAATGCTCGGTGATGTGCTGATGTTTGTAACAGACCAGCATTTCAAATTAACTGAGCATATCTGAAACGCCCGTGGCAGTTCACTGCAGTTTTATTTTCTAGTTTGGACAATCCACACTGCTGATATTGTTGGGGCTGTGATTTTATTGCTATTGGACAACATTTTTTATTATGTACTTGCCAAAGATTGTTTCGCTGCACAAGTTTGGCTGAATTGCCTCAACACTTTGCAGGTAAAATGAAATATAATATGATGATTATAGCAAATTGTGAAACCTTGAGGTTGAACAAGTGTTTTAATACAGCGTTATCTCAATGGCAGTGTTGTGCTAGTTACTGAAAACCAGTAACTAGTTACCATTACTAGTTACTTCATTTCAAAAGTAACTCAGTTACTTTACTGATTACTTACACCCAAAACGTTGCTGTGAACAGTAACAAATTAGTTACTTAAACAAAGGCTCCCATTAATGCCCTTATAGCCTTCATTTCAGTACTGTTATTACATTGGAGAATAATACAATCTGTTGATCAAGAAATAGCAATAGAAATAGTAGAAATAGCCTGCATGTGTTCTTCATCAACTTTTTCCTGGCCAGTAGTCCCTCGTTAAAATCCAGCCGCTGTTGCTCAGGTGGAGGTGGGGTGGCGTCGGATGAGTCTGGGTCTGTGGTCTTAGCTAGCTTTGTCCCAGCATGTTGTTTCTGCAGATGTTTCAACAGATCTGAATTGCTGTTTTGGGCAGTAGATAGGATCTTTGACCCGCCAAGACACAACTTACATTTAACGAAAACGTTCTTTTCTTTGTGCTCGACAAAAGTGAAACAGTGAGAATATCTCCAGGCGGAGAAACTCGACTTGAGCTCCTCAGCCGCCATGATAGTCTTGTTAGTAAACACAAACACGCCCACAGTGTGTCTCCGCATGTGACACAGGAAGTATCTAAGTATATTTACTCAA
>NW_011349095.1:0-30773 GCF_000735185.1 Notothenia coriiceps | reverse complement strand
GAATGTGTTTGCTGATCAGCTAAGAAAGCTTACAGCATTGCAGGTTTTTATGGAAATATCAACCAACATTGTTGGTCATTTGTTTTTAATGTATGGTTTAGTGTTGGTTAAAGAGGACACATTACGCTCATTTTTCAGTATTTAGTGTCTCTACTGTGACATGTCTCGTTGCTTTAAAGTGTACCTATCATGCTATTTTAAGGCATATATTATGGGTCTCAGATATATAAAACATGTCAATGATGTGTTTTGCTCAAAATACAAACAGATCATGCATTTGTAGCCATGCCTCATACTGCTCAAACCCCTCTTTTGCAGCCCTGTTAGAGAAACGCGGATTTTGGGTCCTTAGCTTGAAAAAAAAGAGGAGGCGGAGCTAATGCCTGATCAGAAATCTACTGGAGATAAAGTTAAATTCTGCTGTGATAAAACGCCATCCTGTTCTAAACCACATCAAAGATTATTTCTGAAACAGTATGGAGCTCAAATGCTTTTTCTCTTGCAGGTTTATCACAAGGTGAGTTCCTTTTTTTATTTCCTGCTTTTTAAAACACATGTGCTCTACAGTACAGGTTAGCTCTGAGTATTAGCGAGGTTTGCTAATGTAAACAAAGACAAGATTACGTCCAAAACACGTCAGGCATTGTTTCTGATAGCAATTTTCTGTGGGTCCGCTGCCGATTTCACGTCAGATCGGTAGCAAATCTGTATCCGCTCGTTGTGCCCGTTTTAAAAAGATTTGGGTACGGAGGAAAAGAGAGAGGGTTTTATTTTCTGATGCTGCGTGAGTTCCCCGACGCACCGGGGACACATATTTATGTATAAAAGACATCAGAAAGTGCATTTTGCATGATAGGTCCCCTTTAAGTAGAGGGGGAAGCTGCTTCATGACCATAAAATCACAGAGCTGGAAACTTACTGCTGCTGATTGTGAAACCTGTGTCACTTAAATGTTGTCTTAAAAAGTCTTACTTTAAATATAGAGCCACAATAAAAACTAAATAGAATACAATATTACATTTCTAATAAAGAAAATCTACTTTTATCTCATGCTTTCACTTTTTAACTCGTTTTTTTCCAACCTATGTTCTCTAGTTCTGAACAATGACACATTTTTTTACGTGAGCGTATTTGTGGCACAAAATATGTGAGCCACAAAGCCGGTTTGTCAGTTAAACTAACGAAGCAACTGAAAAATTGCAGAAAATGTCTTCAAATGAAACACCAAAAAATAAACAAACTAAACAATTTATCAGTAACATCAGTGACAGTTATTAGCAAAGATGTCTCCAATAGGGTTAAGCATTGTGTTTTGATAATAGGTTAATAGGTATTTGCTTCTATAGGATCTTCAAGTAAGGTATAGGCTTATTTGTGTCTGAGTTAAATGTATTTGGAAAGAGGAATCCATGGAGTTGCGTATTAGAATTATTTGGTTATAAAGTGGAATTGTGTCATTGTCGAATCCATAGGGAATTATAGGGTGTGTTGGACTGGGTCAAATTGTTTGTGATGTGAATGTAATAAATCAGGTTCTTTTCCAGGATAGGACATGTAGGCAAGTCGAATAAGAATGTCCAACTCTTTGGTATTGTCTTGCAGTCTGAAAAGCATTCAAGGCACCGTAGTGTATGTTAAAATCCTAGTTATACTTTATCAAAAATGATTTTCACTTGGCCTAAAGAAATGTGAGTGCCTCATATGCTTGGCTGCCTCAGCACATTCAATTAATTAAGGAAAGCTTTCATTATTTTAATATGTGACATTTTGATAATGCCATGGTCTGTGTGGTGACGTTCGGCTGTACCCAGTTTTAAAAATGTTGTCAGCCACTAAATGATATTCTCTCTCGACACATAGGTCAAAGTCGAGTATTGTAACAATCATGTGAGCATTGGTTTAATGTGTCTGGGTGTATTTTACACACATTCCTTGTTTATCAGGCTTTTCCCCCCAACAACACAAATGCATCTATGCTTTTGTGTTGTCGGTGTGTTGTCATGCTGTTCTACTGTTAGTTACTGCTGCATTTGTTCAATTATCACAATATATTGTCACATATTGTGCATGTTGTGCCTGGCCGACGCCGTATTGCGTGGCGTCCGTGTGTTTAGACCACAACAGCTCCTCCTCGCTGTAGTAAACATGGCAGCCTGTCCCGAGACCACGCTCACGGACAGCACATGAGTAGGCAGAGGCGTGAGGGCCCGTGTGGCCGACCAATCAGCGGCTAGTAGAGCAATCACTGGCTGGAAAGCTCAGCCAATAGCGATCGACACTGCCGGGCCGTCAGCCAATAGAATGCGCGCAAAGCGTGGGCACGTGGATCTGGGCACATGTTGACGCTCGTAAACTGCCGAGAGAAAGAGCCAGCAAAGACACAAACCGAAGAGCTGCCGGCCGGGAGGTGTGTGTGCGTGTGTGAGAGAGAGAGGGATAGAGAGGGAGAGGGCTGAGGCTGGACGCCCCGATGCTGCTCCAGCTACGGAGTGTGTATTGACGGATCTGTTGTTTTAAAGCCGGAGATAGAGCTGTTTACTGTAGTTTTTGACAGCGGCTGTCTTATCTCACATTGCTGAAGGTGAGTAGCTCCTCGGACTTTATGTTTTTTTGTTTTACGGCTGAGTTGGTTGGCTAGCCTAAAGGAATTTCCTGCCCGGCTGTATCCTGTATGAGCTCCTGATACAATGTGTCAAAAATAGCCAAAAGCAGTTCATTCTCACGTGGATTTGTTCCATGCATTTCTTTAATAAAATATCATTACTATGTCATCAGGGCTTTAATGTTGCCAAAACATTATAATAAAACATCTCTTATATAACTGATACATTTGTTGGCATGTCATCCCGGTTTATTTCTGATATTTTATATGCTTCATAATAAATGTACGGAACATTTCGTATCATGATATTTTTGTTTATGTTGGTGGTGCGCAGACAGGCAGCCAACACCTGAGACGCAGCCTCATGGTTTGTACCTGTGCAGACTTTACACAGACAAATGCACCATCACTCCCACCACACACCCCTCTATACTCACAGCACCATACCATCCACGCTCACAACTAAAACACATAGGGCGTGGAACATTTTGAAATAAAACTGAAATGTAGCTTACTTCCACTATTTGTTTCAGTTGACTCGTGCAGATGCATGTAAACAACGTGACATTTGGTTTTAAGAGGAAGCAGGTGGCTTAAAAGGAAGCCAACCATCAGATGCAAATAAAACATGAACGACATTTTGTTGTAATCTTGTATAGAATTGTCTATACCTGATATTGGGACATTTTGTGGGTTAGTTAATGCACCTTTCATCGGATACAATCACAAACGTAAATATCTCTTAGTCCCCTTTGTCTTGGAGCGAGTTTAGTTATATTTCTCAAATTGATGAAAGCTGTGTTAGTGTGTATATTATTGTTTTTACATCTCTAATTTCCCCCTTTTATCTATGTTGGTGGGATGAAAGACCAGCAAGCACTCAGATTTTAGACAGACTGGAAAAAAGCGAAATATAGATGAGAGAGAGGGAGGCACATGGCCCGAGATACAGAATGTAAAATGTGAGTAGGAGAGGAAGAGGAGGAGGAGGGGGGAGCTAGCTTGGTCTGTGGAAGAGGAAAGGAAGAGGAGCACCAGGCTTGTGTGCATAACGAACAGGATGAGCTGAAGGGAGAGCAGAGATGAGAGGCATACAGAAATATACCCGTAGAGGAAGAGGTTTGTGTGTGAGTGTGAATCCAAGGGGGGATGGAGAGTAAGCCCGAGACAGAGAGGAGGGGCGAGAGAGGGAACCGGAGGCAGCGAGCGAGAGAGACTATTCTGATTTCACTACTCTACACCCCCATCCCCCTCACAGTTTACTCTGCTCTACAGTCTCCTATCTCCTCAATGGGAGCCAGACATGCACTACCATTGTGTGCCTACTGCCTACTCTCTGCACCATGTTTAAACTAGGGCACCAGGATACCCACCATTTTGGGTAATTATTTTTGGTAGCGAGATAGGGGAGAGTATAAAAAAGAGAAAGCCGTTCCTCCTATGATCTTGTTTCCGTGCCTTTTACTTCTTGTTGGTCTCCATGTGCCCTGCCCCTTTCTCTACTAACAACTTACTCAGTGTTCAGCTAAGCCTTTTTTGTGTCTTCTCTAAGCCTAATTGAGTGTTATGATAACCCTCTGCCCCAACAGCAATGCAGTCCCAGGGCAGCACTTCCTCTCAGCCCTCCATCGATTCCCTGAGCTCCGGTGACAGCCTCCTGTGCAGCGACTCGGAGCATGCCGAAGACGAAAGCGACGTCTTCCTGGCGACTGGCTCTCCTGTCATCATCGGTGGCGTGGGCGGGGCTAAGGCCAATGGAGACGGAGGGTCGGAGAGTCCCGGGTCCCAGTGGACGTGTGATGGCTCTACAGATAAAGAGGAAGAGGAGGAGTTGTACAAGTCGGAAAAAGGCGGCAAGGCAGCTCGCATCAGATTGGACCAGACAGATCCGTCAAAACAGAATCCAAAGTCACAGGGAGACCTGCTGTTTGCTCAAAAGGTAAGTGACTGATGAGAAGAGGGATGAGAGAACAATGTGTGCACAGGAAAGCCCGGTAGACTGATTCAGACAGCAAGGACTGACTCAAACCCAGGAGTAATCTATCTTCTCTTCTGCTTCCTCTGTGAGTGTGCTGAGCTACAGGGTTTTGTCAGGCCCCTGCTGGAGCTGCTGAATGGACTGAAGAGGGGTCGATTCGATCAAGGTAAGCATCCTTACATCACTGCTTTCAGTCAAGCATGTGTGCAGCCTGGAGCTAGGGTTGTAGATGCTGAACATGGGTTTATGTGATCTGAATGGCCTCAGACCATCCAATGGAGAGTGTTCTTTTGTACAGCATTCTGTATTGACCCAGCCTAATGATGTGGTCCAAAGTGCAGCGTGTGTGAAGCGACAGTCTTGTGGCTGACTCATCAGCTCACGAGAGTTTACTGATATTACAAGTGAAAGTGTATGTGATATACTGTGTGTCTTCACATGCATGCATTTTTTGCGACTATGGGGTCTTGCATTGCAAATACCTAATGTGGGATTATGTTTGTGATTGACAGGTTTAACTACTTTCCAGCAGAGCGTCGCTATGGATCGTATCCAGAGGATTGTGGGTGTTTTACAGAAACCCCACAGCGGGTAAGATGCTTTCCACTATGTCCCACTATCCAACCTCAGTGTTAAGAACTATCTGCTACTTATTGTAATCTTGCCTCTGCATCACTAGGCACCACATCAAAGTTGGATTGTAGCATGTTAATGATAATCAAATTAAAGTTATAACAAGAAGTTTACTGTGAGGTAGTCCTGCATTTCAGGCCTCATCCTGGTCAATGTTTTATTGAACAGTTATCGGGATGGGTAGAGTTACAGCATTCACTGGCAGTGCAGAGAAACACCAAACCTTTAGAAATAATGTATCTAGATGTATATGCAGGACTTTAAAAGACCAGATGTTTTCCTATGCTTTAACTCAATAGCATTGCCATCTGTTCCTCACTGTCGTCTTTTTTTTTTTTTTTTTACTTGTCCTGTGTTTTGTAGGGAGAAGTACCTGAACACTCTGCTCCAGGTTGAGGTGATGCTGAAGATTTGGTTTCCGCAGATCCACACTCAGCCTGTCTCCGCAGGCACCAGCGTCGTAGCGTCACCCGCTTGCTCCCATCAGGAAACTCCCCCCGTCACCCCGCCGCACAAGTACAGGGATCAGTCACACATTCCCGTCAAGGTGAGAACACACACATTCCTGGATGTGCAAGAGCCTACTTGTGCACACGCATAAACCTCCCTCTCTCACACCACCACAAATTAAATTATATATTCACTTGCAAACTACTTTCATGCTCATTTTTCAGAAGCGCAGACTCAGCTGGACGGGGACGGACTCCCCCACCCCTTCCCCGGTGCTTTTCAAGTGCTCTCGTATCAGTGTGGAAGAGAAGAAGGTGAATCAAGAGTGTGATGAAAGGAAGAGCCCTCTTTCTTCGTCATCGGCACCTGATGCAAACCCAGACTCACCAGTGGCGGACCAGCTAAATGGGGACACAAAGGGAAAGGACAGTGACAGAGAGGAACTAGGCAAACAATTAAAATACAAAGCAGGGCAAAACTCCGAGCCAAGCCTGACGTGGGTCCACGTTGCCCCCATCTTTTCCCCCCGGAACCCCTGCACTTCACATGAGGGCACAACAGTGGGAGGAAACAATGAAAACAAGCCCGTAAACGCCATCCTACTCCCGCCCAGGAGGAGGGGCCAACCAGCCACACAAGACAGATCCGTCACTTCTTCCTCCGTCGCCAAGCACCCCAAACATCTGAAGAAGCCGAGCCAGCCTGTCACTGGGCAACAGAGTGGGAGTGATACAGCTGAGATATGTCAGGGTCAAAGTGCGGCTCCTCAGGTCACGCTCACTCCTTCGCCCGAGGTGTGCCCCACCCCCTTAAAGACCTGAAGAAGATTTTCACACTACCGGGCTAAAAGCTGCCGTGTGAGGAAGAGGAGAAGAGGATGAAGATGATTATAGATGCATTAATGGGAGGAAGGGGAGGAAAGAATTATCGGTGATAAATGTTGATGTTTGATCATACATAACAACTCATCAAAACCTCCATTGAAACTAGTATCTCAAACAACAAGACAAAATGTGTTTATGAGGAGTCAGATCTAGTAGAGTTGATAATCACAACTACGTTATAATATTAACATTTGCACAAAAACAGTTGTGGTTGAGGCAGATAGGAAAGAACATCTAAAGCTAAACGGCTATTAGCAGCTTATTGAGTGATAATCTAAAGGAGAGATTTGAAGAATTTTAAGGAGCAGTTTCTCCTCAGCTTACAAGCAATCACTTTACTTAATGATGACTGGCAGACATCTTAACCGAGGCACACACTTTATCCAAAATGTTATGATGTCAATTTTCAGAATGAGAGCTTCCAAGGTTATTGTGATGAGGTAACTTTAATCCAGAGTGAGTGACACAGGGTGAGCTGAATCTAAGGCTAGTCACATTTGACGTTACATTCACTTGTAGATAGAGTTGAGTCATCCGGCTGGAAGAGGGATCGTGAGTTTTTGTCATTGCAAATCTTGTAGCTAGAGATTTGAAAAACACAATGTACAGAGCGCAGCGTTATACTGTACATGTGGTGGGTGAGAGTCTTTGGAAACTGGAAAAAATGACGTCATTGATTCATGAATGTAATCCTAGAAATGTCTGGGCATAGCATGGAGAGGTGTGTCATCACAACGATCAGATCTCAACTTTTCTTGTCAAGCTGTTGATCAGAAGTTTCTTCCCGGTCCTCGACTGCAAACTAACTCATGTCATAAAACTCCAAGAAAGACTTTTAAATACCAGCCAGAGGAAAAAACAAGGACCACTCAAAGACATGCGACTCTCGAGTCCCACAGTTAATTTATTCTGGTGTTGATCAGACGCTGCATTTAGTTATTGTTTGTGTTTATTTATTGGGCAGCTGATATCGCCTGCTGTGCTCATGCACAGGTTGGCTTACAATTGTATTGAGTGGATTGGGAAGATGCTGTTGAAAGTTGTTTTTTGCTATCATAACGAGAGAGAAAACTTGAAACGCTTTGATTGGACTATTGGACTACTGTGCCTTTTTACCAAATAGGATGTGTTCAGAAAAGCATTTGGTGCTTTCTCAGTGCATTCATACTGCATTTTGATTGTTTGCTTGTATTTCACAAAACCAGGACAAATTCAATCCTGAAAGCCAACATGTAGTCATTTTCATCTTGCTTCCAAATGTACACACAGCATCCAGACCTACAGTATCATCAACTATATTCAAAACCAGAGTCTAAAACTCCATCCACAGTTACATTAACTGCCTACATCTTCAACCTTTATACACACACTAACTGTGGTGTGCTGATATTTGTAGTATTATCAGGGGCGTCCCTCCCTACAGGAGCGTGGGGCCTCACCTCTCGGAGGGGGCCTCAACTGAGCCGCAAATGCGGTGCACCTAATATACGTTTATGCGGCGCAATTAGTGTGGCGCAGCACGGCTCCACTAGCACCCCCGTCCGTCGACGCTCGCGAAACAGAGGGCCATCATCTAACTTTGCGTGGGGCCTCAACTTGGCCAGGGACGGCCCTGAGTATTATTAAGCGGAGCCTTCCTTTGGTGCTTTTCTTTGGGTGCTCTTGATAAACTTGAACAAATACAGAGAAATTCTAAATGTAAGAGAGGAAATCTTTATTTGTACCACCCTCTACTGCTGCTATTGTTATTCGGATTCCAGTCCTAAGTTAGATGTTCGATAGGAGAAATCTGGAAATCTCTATCAATATTCTTCTCAAGTAGGAGGGGATTAAGCGATGTGATTGGATTTACCTATATTGCAAAAGTATTGTAAATATTTAGAAAAACATTTTTTAAATTGGTATGAGTGTGAATTGGAAATCTGTGTACCTTTTTCTTCCCTAAAAGTGAAGACGTGATCACAGAGCCACAGGCAGCCTCCATTTTCCTGCCAATGTTTGTGGAGTTAGGAGTGTACCCTCACAGACCCAGAGTCAGCGACTAACCCCATCCCGTCTGCAAACGTGACGGTACGATGAGCCAGACGCTGACTCTCGATCCGAGGCGGGGGGTGTCCCCCTCCCCACTCCTGTTTTTATACGGTTGTGGTATGACAGAGAAACCAATTGCACTTATTTTACATTGTTTGTGTCCTATTTTCATGTGTGTTTTCTACTGCAGCGACCACTGCTGATTGGCCAGAAATAATGTCTTATTTTAGCTGCCTTCGTTCTTCCTAAACTGTAAAAGCTGACCGTAGTTCCCTCCCCTCCCCTCCCCCACTCTGCTGCATTCGTCTGACCTTGCCCTCTCTCCTTCAACTCCCTCAATCCCGTTAGTATATTTTCTTTCTTAACTAAACCCTGTCTTTATCTCTTCCCATCTTTACATGCTATTACTCTTCTGGCTACTTTTTCAATAATGATAAACAGGAACAACTCTTTTAATAAATTACACATTTTGGAAATCTGAACTGTCTGTCATTTTGTGCCTGTTTTGTGAACTTTTATACATTTTATTTGTGTATTTTCTATTTGATGTATTATGTGAGTGAGACTCATATTTGGGAACTCAGCTCTCACTAAACAGATGTGTGGCACAGTGGGGAGGGCAGATTTACAGACTGTACATTTTGGAGTGAGGGAGGGCAGAGGAGTGATGAGGGGAAGGAGAGGGTAGTGAGAAGGAGGGGCGGCATGGTGTGAGACTACAGCCCCGGTAATCTGACTGGCACTAATGGGGGGGGTTCTGGCTGATCCTCCTACCAGCTGCTTCCCCCCGATGTAGTTTATATGTGTGTTGTTTATTCCATGATATCAATGAGTAAATACCTCCTGGTAGCAGAGAAGAGCCTGGCACGGTGGAGTCTGCGGTGCATTCCTGATGCAGTCTGATCCCCGGCCTGGTGTTTTTAGGCTTCTAAAATAAACCACAGGGTAAAAGTAAAAAATGAACCTCACCCATCACTCCCAAAAGTGCCCTGTGCTGCCATGACAGTCTGTAAAATCTCTGTGTTGCCAGGGATAGATTTTCTATAGAAACACAATATTATGTCTTTGAATGCTGCTGTTAACTCAAACACAAACTGGGTGCCAGTAAATGTAATATTGTGTAAAGCCCATTCATTTTTTCACTTAAATATACTATAGGTTATTGGTGAACATCAGTAAAGCTGTCAACACAACGCTGTGACTATTGGTGAAAATGTAATAATTCATGGGAAACTATTTTGACAATTAACTAATTGTTTCAGTTATTTAGTGAAGTAAACAATCAAATATTCTCTGGTTAAAGCTTCACGGATGAAGAATTTGCTGCTTTTTTCTCTTATTGATATATTTGTAAACTGCGTGACTGGGATTTGGATTATGGTCTGAAAAAACAACAATATGGACTAATTATCTGGCTTTTTATATAGCAAAACATTTATATTTTAAAATAGAAACTCTGGTTTCATATGTGTAATCACATAGTAAATATGATTCACATTCCTGAATTAAAGACAGGAGACATTCACCATGTTCTTTCCACCTCAGCATCACATCCATGGATACAGCATGCACATGGGCACGAGACTGGCACATTTTAGGAGGGTGTGGTTTGATTTCTCTCTGCTCATAGGGGATGAAGTCAGCCAAGCCGCATACACACTCATACACACATTTACACACTCATACACACATTTACACACTCATTTACACACTCACACACAAAAACATGCCCATAGCCAGAATCGTAAACACGCGATTGTGCCCCCTCACGCTCTGACACAGTGACTGGCTGATTTTGTGATGGGCCTGTCTCTGACACACTGACTGCTACGCTACAACAACAGAGAGTGCCCTCCCTCCCTCCCTCCACCCCCCTGCCTCCCTCCCTTCCAGCCCCCCCTTGTATCCATGCAGTTTTTAGCAGAGAAGCCCTTGCCCTCCATCTCCCCCCTCTACTACTTCTCTCTTCCTCCTTTGTAGGATGGAAATGAGGAGCAAGAGGAAAAGGACGGGGAGAGGATGAGTGTAGGGCACAGGGAGGAGACACGACCTCACTCCTTTTTGGGCAGCACGAAGGACATTTGTTGTTTTTCCCACTAAATAATAATCATAATTTTTAGAAGCTTGGCTCACTTGTTTTCACTGTTTTTAAATTTTGTTTGAAAACATATTTTATCTTCCTACTAAAAAACAAAAATTGATCATGCTGTGTTTGTCTATATTGCACCACCAGTATGCAGAGTAGACACCATCCATTGAATTTCTTTATTGAGTCATACATGTCTTTGGCTGTTTTCACTTCTGTGAGTATCCAGCCAGCATGTGTTGGATTAGCTGAGCGTGTGTGTGCGACTGTGCGTGCATCAATAGGATTGCACATAATGAACTTACTGCCCCTTTTATCCCTCGCTGTGTTGGTTTTGATTGTGGTTCCAAGTCCTCTTATTGGTTTTAACAACTTAATGATTTAGGGGTGTCTGTGGTGTTCCGCTGAATGTGAAATGTACGTTATGACGGGATTGACACAATGAGGTGCTTATTTACTTGTTTGGAGCTCCCCTCCTCCACATTAGACTCGCTGAACTCCAGTCAAACTCACGTGAGGGGAAGCCACGCTGTGACTTTACTACTACACAGTCGTGCACCAGCTAAGGCTCACACACTTGCTCTTACTCACCCAAAGTCCTGGGGGGTTTAAGTGCTGGCTAGTCCCAAAACCGCCCCGATGCTCATTAAAATGGCACAGTGGCCAGCCCTGGGATGGAAATCTGAGCTTCATGGAAGTCATATCTGCCTCGCTTGAGTTCACAGCGATCACAGGCCTTGATGTGTGGGGTTGAAGATGCTGCTCTGCCCCCTGTGGACCCCATCACTGTGAGGCGACATGATAAAAACAAGAGATAACTGGACAACATTCTCAAGGACGCACGTGTATCTCATGACATTTGGGGCACAGCAGAGCTACAGGCAAATAACATCCTCATCATTTTCTTTGCCCTGAATGTGTTCAAGGCAGCCTGCTCGTGATGACGCCATCTTACACGACTGCTCAATTATTCAAGTGCAGTGAGTGAAAGGGAAACACCAGATAGAATATACTGAGGAGAGAAAAAAAGATGCATAAAGTAGGAATATTTGGCAAATAAGTGAGAGATAAAAGCTTACACTCTTATGACTTGGGATTCAATGCAAGCACGTGCACTCACACTGATACTCACTCTGAGGTCCTTCTTCTCGGCCCATGTTTGAAGTAAAGACAGCTGATTCCCCTGAGATTATACCTTCCAAGATGATTTACAGACCCTGTCAGATACAATAAAATAAAACTGGGTCAGCATGATGAAATATACCATAACAACATTTGATGATTCAAAAACCTGTCTGATGAAACAGAAGGAATATCTTACTTAAAATATGCACTTGTGTAATATTCATAGTGTGGCAATAATGAACATCCAACTGACATACCATGTTGATTTTTCACATTTAGGATTAAATTGTTCACCATATAAAAAAGGGACAATGTGGCCATATGGGACTCGAAAAAAATGCAGGCTAAATGGCCTTCCAGTAATATATGAATATATTAAAATTATAATAGATTCATTCACACAGCTATCTCCACATGATACTGTAACACTTCAGTTGCACAAACAAATGGATAGCACTGCCTGTGTGTGTGTGTGTGTGTGTGCGTGTGTGTGTGTGTGTGTGTGTGTGTGTGTGTGTGTGTGTGTGTGTGTGTGTGTGTGTTTTGTTGTTGCTGTGTGTACTTATATAGAAATATCTGTGGCATTGTTATAATATGGGCTGAGGTGTTGTTACATAATACAGTTGGCTGGAGAGAGAGGGGCAGACAGTAGCTCAGTGTGTAAATGTGAGTAAAGGCGTTGTTTACTGGCCCGCTGACTGTTTGATCACAACCAGATTAAGGATTAACTATAGGTTCTTGTTGTTTTACAAAAATTAAGGTCATAATTGGAACGAGCATTTCCCAATTGAAAGACAAGCTCTATATACTAGGGTTGCAATTGCTGTCTCAAAGAGTACTGAAATTATAATCAATTTGATATTGATCAATATTGGTTCTGGTTTTTAATACATAAAGATTTGCTGTAATTCTAAATGTAACATCATTGTAAATTGCATGCAAGATAAAATTCAATCTGAAGACAATTAACTTATTACTCACATTATTAAGTATTACCACCAATTACTCGACTTGGGTAGAACCAACAATTCAAAGCCCCCCACAAATTAATGGTCATAGTAATAAAGAAAAGTAGCAATTAGTCACATTTGAGACGTTTTAATCAGTTTAGCTTAAAAAGATACACTTCATCAATGATCAAAATAATCGTTGATGAATCTCCTCTCTATTGACCTCCTATCTTCTTTGACCATAAAGTCTGATTCCCTATTTAGGTTTTTGTTGGCACACACAGCTGAAAGGTCACAGAGTTAACTGGGTCCAAAGTTGTGTTTCTATACACAGAGGGGCCTGTGGTGGTAGAAAGCTCATATTTCAGCATTGAGAAAAAGAGTTTCACAAATGTCCTCCTAGTTTTCTGTGAAACTTAAGTAGGGTTTCTTTTGGGCCACCATATATGATCTCATGTAGGAAATTGGCTGACCTCTTCAAACTGAGTAAAAGCTCAAACTGGTTATTCACAGAGGCTGGTGTAGCCTCAGGCGTACTGCAGTAGTGCTCAAACTACTACCAATGCACTCAGTTGACCTACATCATGCAAAGATAGAAAAAATGAGGGGGTGGGCCTACAGAGTAAGAAAAACAGAGATCACCTGATAGTGGGATAATGTTTTTAAAAGGGTGTTTCCATGACTAGTCTGTGATTAGTTTGGCTACAGCTAGGTAATGTTTCACTATATTGGACTGATAAAAAGGAGATTATGGATATGTTTTATTTTATTGTAAACAAAGACTCGAATCATAACCTTAGTGGAGGCAGTTGGAAATGTGAAGTAGCCTACTCAAACCCATATTGTGGACTGTTTGCTTTAGTTTATCCTGTATTTTCCAGTTAATAGGCTATGAAATGCATTTAATCAACTTTGTGAAACAAACCAAATTACAACTCTGACAACCTTTGCATTACAATTATAATTAGACCTGGTTAATAGTTGCAACCAATAATAGTTATTACAAATGATTAATTATACTAAAATATCATACAAATATTAACTTTGAGTTATAGTAAGTACTGAGTTTTTTTTTGTTGTAATGCTAAGGTGTGTAGGCTACATGTGTTGCGGATATAGTTACCAGCTGAAGTGGTAAAAGTTAACTATGGTCTGTGGTTTAAAACAAACTTATGAGCTGATTCTAGTTTCCCCTTTCCCTATAGTTAACTTGCTAGCTAGCCAACTCACATTACATTACATGTCATTTGTTAGACGCTTTTATCCAAAGCGACTTACATACATAATACATTCAGTACTGTGGACAATCCCCACAGGAGCAATTTGGGGTGAAGTGTCTTGCCCAGGGACAAAACGACATGCTGACTGTAGTGGGACTCGAACTTGCCATATGGGACATTTCAACCTGGTTGTATTTGACAAATGAATGGATGAAGATCTCTGTCAATCCTACTAATACAAACATGTAACTATTTTGGGTAAATTAAACTTTTAAAAGATAGATGACTTTACTAAACACTGATTTTTCACCACATTCCTACCTTGATACTTTCCTCCATGTGCAGCTAGGTGGAAACGACGAACATTTGACCGAGAAGACTACGCAGAAATGGTCACGAAGAAATAACATTCTCCATTTCCGGTTCCGGGTCTTGAAACAGTAACGTCGTGTGAACGGCGCGACCAAACAGAAACTTTTACAGAAAACTTAAGCATTTTTGAGTTATTTACGCTACCGAAACCGGCTTGTTTCTATTTAAAGTATACAACGTAAACCCGATAGAGGATAAAGGCAAACTCGAAAGGTTTGTAACTCTTTATTTAGCAGTTATTTGCTGATTGTTAGTGGTTCGCAGACAGCACTATGCTAACATGAATTAGCATTTAACGTTAGCCGAGAAGTTGTGGCGGTTGTGATTGATTTATGTTGATTGTGTTGCTCATGTTTGCACATTTTCAGCCAGTCGACTCACAAACTACTGCATGCTTTAGACTGTTTGTGTGTATACATTCATATCATTATTGGATTGGATGTTTGTAAGTGGATGAGTGAGAGCGGATGTATGGTGTCCAGGGCATGCGTGTTCTGATATACCTACATTGTTTATGATTGGTCAAGACTATATTTTACACTGCAAAAGAACTAAGGGAGATGTTTCAACTCCAGTTTGAATGGCAAAACACTGTTCAACCACTGTGGAGATTTAAATGTCAAAATTCAAGAAAGCTGTCTTGCATGCACATTTTATTGTAGCATAGTCTACAGCGGTAAGCTGTAAACTGTAACTAGTGTTGAACAGTCAAAATTACATTCCTGACAACCATAAACCGTTTGAAAGATCTCCTTGATGCGTCATATTAAATGTATACTGATCAGGACTCTTGGAGTAGACACATGTTGCTGTTTTTATTATTATGTAGCCCTGTTAAGGACTGCATTAATACTCAAAGAGGGTTAGAGTTCACAGAGAAATAGGCTGATTTATTTTGTTGATCAGCATTAACAAACAATTGTTATATATCATAAATGTTGCAATGTTTTGTAGGATTGGAAGATGTCTCTTCCCAAGCGGGAGGTGGAGGAGCTGAGGCCATGGGTGGAGCGGACTGTGAAGAAGGTGCTTGGTTTCTCAGAGCCCACAGTGGTTACTGCTGCTTTGCACTGTGTTGGAAAGGGACTCGACAAACGAAAGACCATAGGTAACTGTATTGACCTTTTTCATTCCTAATGTGTTTTATCCAGATACTTGAAGATGTAATCAATATAGAATTATGACTTGTTTCCTTTTACACTTAACTACAAAGGTTAACATAATTAAGACAATGATCTCAGGACTCCTACATTTGTGCACATTTGTTGACTCTCATTCCAACCTCAGACCAGCTGCGCCCCTTCCTTGATGACTCGGCCGGAGGGTTTGTGGAGCGTCTTTTTGAAGCTTTGGAGGAAAGCCGCAGTGCACGGGGCCACAAAGGATCAGGAGAAAAACACCGCAAGAGAGACCTCAAGGTAAGCAATACATTTCCCTTGAATTAGCTAAATCTGCATAATCCCAAAATACAAAATTGGATTCATAGAAATAGAAAAATGACAGTCACCACGTGATTTATATGAGCTGTTATGAAAGTGAGAACATCTGAGAAAGTCTGTACACATGCATAGTTTGATTCCTCTCAAAACTCTGTGTGTAGATTATTGACAAAAACATAATCATATTTGATAAATATATATTTAATCATATAAGAAGACATAGTGTATCAACAATGTGGTTTAATGATGACATTGTTGTTTCTCATTTGGCTGGTTGGTCTCAGGATGTATTTGGTGATGAATCTGAGCCGGTTGCAGTGCGAGAAACTCCAGAGATAGTAGATGTGCCAGCCCCAAAGAGGAAACGCGTCCCCCGCTTCGAGGAGGTGGAGGAGCCCGAGGTCATTCCTGCACCTCCAGTCGAGAGCCCGGGCATGCTCACCAAGATGCAGGTATAAGATTATCTTCTTATGACTGTTAGGATTATACCTGAAAAAGTTGTTTTTATTCAATTTGAATAATTCTTTCATCTACTAACCTTTTCTCTGTACTGTTAGATTAAACAGATGATGGAAGCAGCCACAAAACAGATTGAGGAGAGGAAGAAACAGCTGAGCTTTACCTCTCCAGTCCCAGCTGCACATGTAAATAAAATGTTCCTTGTTTACTTGAAGACTTAAAAACAAGTATCAGTAATTTCCGACAATGTTTGACATTGTTGTGATTTCTCATTGATTTGAGTGGTTTTCCCTTGTCACACCATTGTAGCAGATGGAAATCCCTCCAGTCTCTCGGCTTCTCGGCAACTCTGCTTCTGCAGCTGGAGGCGGGGGCTCGTCCATCGCCCCCTCCCAGGCTGCCAGCTTCATGAATGACGCCATCGAGAAGGCCCGCAAGGCTGCGGAGCTCCAGGCCCGCATCCAGTCCCAGTTGGCCATGAAACCTGGCATCCTCGGGGCCCTGGGTAACACTGGCCCTCACAACATGGTGGCACTAGCTAATCTTCATGCCATGGGAATTGCCCCACCGTGAGTAATGGGACAGTATTTGGGTTTTTAAATTCTACTTTTGAAAATAAAAAACATTTGTTAATGTGACACTGTAAAATAGATTGCTTTCTCTGTTTGTCTCTTTTATAGAAAAGTAGAAATCAAGGAGATAAACAAGCCAACACCTCTTATTCTTGACGACCTGGGAAGAACTGTGGATGCTAGTGGCAAAGAGATTGAACTCACACACCGCATGCCTACTTTGAAAGGTAAGTTCAACCTTGTCTAATACCTGTGCACACACACAATCTTTATTTCTTGATTTCATGTTCTTCAATGCATTTTCCTCTGCTGTGTAGCAAACATTCGAGCTGTAAAGAGGGAGCAGTTCCGTCAGCAGCTGAAGGAGAAGCCTGGGGAGGATTTGGAGTCAACGTCCTATTTCGACCAGCGTGTCAATATTACACCAGCTATTCGTGCTCGAAGGGGCTTCAAATTCCATGACCAGGGGCGCTTCGAGAAGATTGCTCAGAGAATAAGAACTAAGGTCGGTCTTAACTCCAAAACACTCGCATATCAGCCGTGTTCTCGTTTTTTTTTGTAAAGGACATACAATAAAAAAAATGTTTGTCCCTCTTTGCACTGACCTCACCAGGCCCAGTTGGAAAGGTTGCAGAATGAGATTGCCCAGGCAGCAAAGAAGACAGGAATCCAGGCATCCACCAAGCTGGCACTAATCGCCCCCAGGAAAGACATGGGAATCGGAGAGGTGCCCAACATCGAGTGGTGGGACTCCTACATCACGCCCAACAACGTAGACATGTAAGAAACTGCAGCTATCCTAAGAACTTGTCAGTTTGTAAGGTTAAATGTTACTGCTGTGTTTTCTCATTCAAGTTGTACCTTCAATCTACTGCAGTTAACTGACATGATTTCCCCCCTTATCTTATTAAGATCATCCGACACAGCATTTGAAGAGATGGAGCTCTTCGGTGTGACCAATCTTGTAGAGCATCCTGCCCAAATTAACTCTCCAGGTGAGTGTATGAAAGGTGAAAATAAGGCAGTTGAATGTGCTATCAACCAATGCTGTCCCATCATGGGGTGGTAGTTCACTCTAAGGCAGTGGTTCTCAACTGGTGGGTCGAGGACCCGTTTCGAGTGGGTCGCAGATGTGAGTGAAGAAAAATAAATAATTTTTTTGTTTGTGGAAAAAAGTCTAACTTTTATTTTGAATGCCCAATTTTCTAACGCTGTTCATGCAGTAGGCGTTGGACTGGAAGTACCGGAGACCATCAACGGTTTTTATGTTTTTTTTAGTCTTCTGGCCAATCAGAATCAAGATTGTTGCCGGAAGTCCCCACGGAGAATAACTTTGCGGTAGAACTATTCTTTATACATCCATGGGTACAACTTCAGATAAAAATGAACACATAATGAGATATGACCCCCGGTTTGATGACTGACAGGTCACAGAACAATGGGAGCTATCTACCCTTACCCACAATTTAAAGTAATTCACACAGACTCTTCTCTCTGTGTGGAGCAGTAGGTTTCAGCCGTCAGAACAAAGTGAAAAACAAACAATGGCATAACATATTATTAATATGTCGGGTAGTAATAGATTTATTTATTTTCTTCTCAGAGTGTACCAGAATGCCTAGTTTATATGTTAGTATTTCTAAAAACCTCCTGGGGGAGAATAGACCCCAGACCCCCTTCCTGGGGATGGGTTTTCCAGCATGTGTGCCATAGGTTTTCAGCATGTGTGCTTTTTATGTTATACAGTTCGGCTTTGATTCCATCATCTCATTGAACCTTATTTAAAAGCATTATTTTGTTCTGTGAAGGGATATAAGGGATATATGCACTGTACTTCACTTTAATTAACATTGTATGCTGAAAAGCGTATAAATTACAGCACGATTTTTTGTTGAATAGATTTGAGTGGTTAAAAATGTCGGGTCGTGATTTATTGACAAAGGAAAAAGTGGGTCCCGTGGCCTGACTAGTTGAGAACCACTGCTCTAAGCGATAACAAATTGTTTCAGACTACATACAAAAAAATGTAAAAAAGTATACAATTGATGTCGCTCAGTAATGTGTTTGTTTGTTTGTGTGATACCTTTTGAGTCTCTAATATTTGATTGAACATTATACACCTTTACCCTGACTGGAAGCAAATACAACTCCTTTAAACTAAATATTTATTTCAATTGTTAGAATATATAAATGTCTTTAAAAAACATTTTGTCCCTCAGTTGATACAGATAAGTCGGTAACGTTGGGAGTTTACCTCACAAAGAAAGAACAGAAGAAACTGAGAAGACAGACACGAAGGGAGGGACAAAAAGAAGTTCAAGAGAAGGTTCGTCTGGGGCTGATGCCTCCACCAGAACCAAAAGGTACCCACACACAGATTACTGTTATAAAAAAGGTTTGATAATTAATACTCTCCAGAATGTAACTGATGTTTTCCTTTATTTCACTAGTGCGCATCTCCAACCTGATGAGAGTGCTGGGGATGGAGGCAGTCCAGGATCCAACAAAGGTTGAAGCCCACGTCAGAGCGCAGATGGCCAAGAGACAGAAGTGAGTTGATATGTTTACCTCCACACAGCTTCACTCTCTCCTCATTTCCCCAAGAATCCATTGTAACATTGTGTGATCAAAACAGTACCTTTTCTTGGAGGTTTTCGAATATTTTCCTCCTCTTTGCAGGGCTCACGAGGATGCCAACGCAGCCCGAAAGCTCACATCAGAGCAGAGGAAAGAGAAGACGGTCAAGAGGTTAAAAGAAGACCTCACTGACGGTGTTCACATTGCAGTGTACAGGTGCGCATCAGCAGCAACAGACCAAATACTGTTTTTAGTACATTGTGCGATTTGTGTTGCAGAATAGAAGTTTGTCTAATTCAGATGTATTGCCTTCCCTGTACAGGATCCGTTACCTGCAAAATCCTGCCAAGAAGTTTAAAGTGGAGGCCAACGCCAACCAGCTGTACCTGACGGGCACAGTGGTTCTGCACAGAGACGTCAATCTGGTCGTGGTGGAAGGAGGTGAGGCAACTCAGACCTGTCAATGCAAATAAATAAATAGCCCCCTTTTAAAAAATCTAATTTTTCACAAGTAAGGTTGTCTTTTTCCTCAGATTTTACGCCGTATTTATCCATTAAAATGTTGGAATGTTTTTATTTTTCTGTTTATAATTGTCCCAAAGCTTTTTATTGTTTAGTCTTGCATTTGGTTTGCATTTCTCTCTTACCTCTAGAGACATGAAAGAAGAGTTGGAAGATTTGAAAAAAAGCATTTGATTATTTTGACTTAAATACAATTCTTAGGATTCACGACATTTGAGTGAATAATCAGTTCATCAGAAGTATTTTCAATTTCATTAGGAAGCGTATTGAAGTTATCATTGCATTTCGCAAGGATCTGTACTAAACAAATGTTTCTCTCTCCTCTTAAGGCCCTAAATCCCAGAAAAAGTTCAAGAGGCTGATGATGCACAGAATCAAATGGGTGGAGCACAACAGTAAAAGAGAAGGTAAGAGTAGCTTGACTTAATGTTGTGTGCTAGTTGTTGTGCCTTTGTTTTTGTTTTTTTAAGGAAAACTAAACTCTTTACAACTGTTTCTCCATTAGGACTTGATGGTGATGATGATGCAAAAAGAAACAACAAGTGCTGGTTGATTTGGGAAGTAAGTGTTCACAAAATCTTATACAATTAATTATAGATCTTTTTTTGATTGTATTCAATTCTAATGGTTCATCTTGGATCTCCAGGGCACAGCTAAAGAGCGCAACTTTAAGGGGGAGATGAAGTTCAAGCAGTGCCCGACAGAGAACATGGCCAGAGAACACTTCAAGAAACACGGCACAGAACAGTACTGGGATCTCGCTCTCAGCCAGAGTGTGTTGGACGGCACAGACGACTGAAACCTCCATAACTAAACCTGAACCTTCTACAAGTCCCCGGACCCCCGGCCTCACAGCCGGTCAGCCCTCACTGCTGACCGGCTGCCTTCAAATGAGGACATACAGACTTAATCAAGAGACGTGAACATAGCAAAAGGCGGAACAATAAACCTGTGTGGATGTGTCTGCAAGAATGTGTGACAGATGAGTGAGTGTGTTTATGCCGGCGTCGGTGTTCATCTCTTTGTTGGTAGGCTATTCTGTCAGCTATTGTGATGTCTGTTATTGAATACAATCTGACAGATTGCACTGTGTGATGTTAATCACTTACCCAAGGCTTTTTTGTGATGATGAGCAATGTTGTCAGATTATGTTTTGACTTTTGTGATGAAGTCCCCCTGAAAATATTCCTTATTTGAGTCAAAGCATTTACTACAAACCTCTCCATTAATGAATTACAATACTGCTATTGCAATAACACATGTAGAGTAAACCAATGCAACTAGATGTTAAACCTGGAAGGAGTCATGGGTAATGTAACTACATTGTCATACAAGTACAACCTATTGAGTCATTACAGGTACATTTCACAGAATGTAAAGTTAATAAATCCCTACTTTTTTTTTTTTTAATGTTTTTGAGAAACAAACAAATGTTTGACTCACCTGTAGCTTCTTTTCTCTAACGTTACAGTCACAGCCTTGAATAAACAACGATCAACCGACTCCTGCCTCTTCTTTCCGCTAGTTTGAATCAAGCCAATCATATTTAAGTTTTATAATTATCAAGTTATATTCGGTACATACCTCATTAACAAAGCCCACTGCCACCTATCCTCAGCCACCCCATATACACTATGCATTGTATTAATGCACACTATGCGAACTACATCTCGTTTTTATTTATTTCTTTTAAGTACGTCAGTCCCTCACAACCTTCTGAATAATGTGTACATGCAAAGCAAGCTCTTTTAATGTCTGCAAAGCTCTCCACTTTTCGTAGCAGTAATGCTGCACATATTTTATTTCAGTATTCCTAGTATTTTATCATATAACAATAGTCGTTTTGATTTATTTTTGAATATTATTTTTTGTTGTTCTTTTTTCTTCCAGTTTATCTTTAACTAACTTTGTTTGATGTATGCCCCATAGGCCTATACACCAAGGCAAATTCCTCGTATGTGTAAACCTACTTGGTGATAAACCTGTGTCTGATTGTGATTTATAAATGCAGTCAGCAATGCGTTTAAAATAAAGTGCAACATGGGGGCGTGTTGTTTTCCCCCTCCTGCTCCCGTTAGCTTCTTCATGCGCAGCACCACAGCAGACAGACTGAAAGATGGCGGCTGGTTCTGGGGCTGCTGGAGCCCGCAGCTCCAACGCTGGTCTGGAAGGGTCTTTGGACCGACGGTTTCAAGGAGTTTCCAACACTATGGAGTCAATACAAGGACTTTCAAACTGGTGCATTGAAAACAAAAAGCACCACAGCCTGGTCGTTCGCTACTGGATGAAGTGGCTCAAGAAATGTGAGTAGCTGAGCCTAAATCCGCTAGCTTAGCTCACTTAAGCTAATTCAAATGCATTTCTGACTTGACCCTGATCAGCTTGCCAAATCCAGCTACTGGTGATAGCTTTGCGAGAAGTGCAATACACTGCTTTATAGATGCATTCAGTTTTAAAACGTCTAATCGATGTTTTCAATAAAGACATGCGCTGCAATCGTGGCTTAAAAATAGTCAGTAATGTTAGCTAAGCTAATGCTAACCATGGTCTCACTAATGGCACTGTTTACAGTTAGGCCTCCCGGGGTTCATGCTCTGTTTTTTTCAAGAATAATTGGCATGCACCACACTGCTTATCTCAAAGGACTGATTCTGGAGATAAATGTTTTAGAAGGTGTTTAGTTAGATTGTATTACCAGTTTTAGTCGGGGTGGTATAGTTTAAGATGTGTGCAGGTTCAGTAATGGTCGTCTAACATGCATGATTGTTGAAGCGACCAAGTGGCTGATAGTTTAAGTAAACATTTTAAAAGTGTGAAGGGAAAGGGCACTCTTAGTGAAATATGCATTTAAGCAGTAGACGATTAACCTAAGATTCCAGGAGCTAAAAACGATGTCGCGTTGTAATTTAAAGTAGTGATACACTTGACAGCAGTACCATTTCATATTTTTTCAAACTTTTCCAACGTATTGTTACATTGGTTTCTTACCTACTGATAGTGTTTGAATGTAACTACGTACAATTACTCAAGTGTTTTACTTAGGTAGAGTTTTGAAGATTTGGTTGAATACTGCATTGTATCTTTCACCAAATATTGGAAGGCAATACTTTATATTTTACTCCATAGAATTTCTTTTTCAACATTAGTTCATAACAACTTTGCAAATGTTAGATGAATACAACATACGAGTACATTAAGAAGTATCATGATAGATTAACCCTGCACTAACAGCACTTTTTAATTTTTATTTAAATAGGCTATTTTGATGCTAATACTTTACTACAGGGAATTTCTTTAAGTGCATTCTTCTATTTGTGGCACAGTCTTTTGTTGTTGTTGTGTTATGCCACTGCCTGCTGAATATACTTAGAATATCAAACTGTTTTTAGTTATAGGTTTATCAGGATAGGTTTTTACTAACCACCATTTTGACCTGGTGTTTGAGTGCATAAAGTAATCGATAAGGACAAATAACTGTCATTTTGAAAGCCCCCAAAGTTGCCATTGTCTAAAATGGGGTCTTTATAAGAGTTAATTAAATGTACTACATTTGTAAAGCCACTGAACTGCTGTCATGTATTTAGCTTGTGCCTCTAAACAGATTATAGTATAATCCATTTATCGCTTGTTTTGTGAAATCACAGGTAGTATCTGTTGCTTTGGTATTCTTAAGTACTGAATAGTATTTCTGTTGTTGCGATTAGGATTTATTATACAATCTTATTACTTCTAATTTCAGTATGTATTCAGTCATCTTATAGCAAGTGTAGAGAAATGTGCATGGCTTCCAACCTTACACCAGTTTTATAATATCACAAAAATAGTTTACAATTTTCTAGAGAATTATTTTGATACTGGTTTTTGCTGATTGTGGCCAGAACAACAAATGTTTCGCTCTAACCGTTGATTTTGGTAAATGCAGGACTTACTGAAGGTTGTATCTGCTTTATTTAAGCATTATTTATAATGTCTCGATAGTGAGACATTTGAAGCATTTTCTTATGAAATGTCGCAAAACTTGGTCTGTTGGTTTTTCCTCTTAATAATTGTCAGACTAGGACCTACTGAAACCGAAGAATCTTTTTTTTATTTAGTCATCACTTGCAGGTTTTTCAAAAGTTAAGGTTCTCATCTGATTTTGGAAAGAAATTCTAGTAGGAACGTTATATAATTTGGAGAATTTATCATAGCTGTAAGGCTATACACCTTGGTTACCTTAATACACATTGTGTTTGAAGCAGGATTTAAAAAAATATTTATTGGAATGCATTGCTTTTGTTTCATGATGCAGATTTGTTGTTTTTGTATGTATTGAAGCAAAGACATTGATCATAACCTCTTACAGAAACATTTCCATATATGCCAGTCACCATTGTTCATACAGCTGAATTCTTGAGAATGGAAGAGTTGATTGGAAAATAGTGTAAGATGAAGGACAGAAATGACTAAAAACTTTGACCGTTAAAGGGGGAATCCACACATTATTACTTTAATTGTATTAAAGTTGAAGTTGATTGCATATGTTGGCTGCAGGAACAACATCAGAACATTTTTTTTTTCTATTATTGTACCCTGCATATCTTTTATAGGCTTCAGTCCTAACATTTAGGGATATTAATTATAAATTATCCATAGTTTCAAGTTAAACCGCCAGTGCCTGTCGAATCATCATGTGGATTTTCTTATCAGTGCACATCGCTGCCTGCAGAGCACAGCATGATGAAAGCTGACGGCACACAGGGAATGACTACTCGGCTCTGCTGAGCTGTTGTTTCTCAGGGAGAGCGCTGCCAACCAACCCAGAGTCAATCTTTCTGGCTGTACGCTAGGACATGTTTTCATTCGAGCTAAAAGAATAACGCTATAAAGTAGGTTCATTTTGAGTAAAGACAATCTATGCTAATCTCATATTTATTTTTGTTTAACAGCAGCAACATTAGTTTGCATTAATTTTAGTAAGATATGTCATATTTTACTGTTTGAGAATAGTTATGGTGCATATTTAAAAAGAGACCTAAAAGCTCTTCTTTGATATAAAAAGCTGTGCAAATCAATCAATCAATCAATCAATCAATGTTTATTTATATAGCCCAATATCACAAATGTTACATTTGTCTCAGTGGACTTCACAGTTTGTACAGAATATCAGTATGACAATACGACGCCCTCTGTCCTTAGACCCTCACATCGTACAAGGACAAACCCCACAGTTTGCAGATGTACAGTATGGGAGAGTGACAGAAATGAAATGCTTGCAGTCACTTTAAGCACCACTGTGTGTCAAACATAATGTTTACATTGTCTTCGTAGCATAGGTTGTGTTTTTTAAACTCAAGTCTAAATCGTATTTATCGGTATCAGATCTTGTCAAATAGAAGTGCTTATTTCATTGGATTGTTTAGAAATGTAAAATCTTTTTTTCTGTGCTAATCGGAGATAATGAGATGCAACCTTGTATGTATCCAGTCTATGGGTGCAATCATTTGTTGATCAACGAAAATATTATATTCAATCCTATTATTATGTTAAAGGTCCCATGTCATGCTTTTCCGGTTATTACCCGTCCCCTTGTGTGTTATGTAGCTTTTTCTGCATGTAAACGGTCTGCAGAGTCTCAAACCCTCAAAGTACACCCTGTAGCGAGTAAAACTCTAGTGAATACACATACTATACAGAGATGCTGTATGAGAAACCAATGTGAGTTTGGAAAATTGCACAATATAAATCTATTTTAGTTTACCTCAACAATGGAATTATGATCAGTAGAAATGGCCATGACATGGGACCTTTTTTCATTTGGGTTTATGAACTGAAAAAAATACATTTTAAAGGCAAATTGTGACCTTGGACATTTTATAAATTCAAACTACCGGTATTTAATCTAGAAAATAGCTTACTGATAATCAATCATTCCAATGACTGAAAGTTGCAGCCCTATGTATAACATTTACTGATAGTTATACAAGTTGTTATTATATTCTCTAAAAAAAATAGTTTTTTGTCAAAAGGGATAATTTTAAAAAAAAAAGCAATTTTGTATATCTTAGACATTATTGGGCAAAAGCTATATTTAGGTAACTAACCTTTTTATTATATTATTCATCAAAGAAAATAAACAACACAATATTATCTCACAGTCTTACTTTGTTTTTTATATATATATATATACAAAAAAACCCTCTTTAAGTTTCTGCTCCAAAAGGCTTTGGCATTACATTTTTATCTCATCTAATAACGATGAGAAAAACCAATTTTAGGTTTTTTCCAGCACGTTTGCTTCAGCAGCAAAATAATCTTTTAACTATTGGCACATACTCTTTTTGTAATGAATTATACTTTTAATGTCGGAATCTTAAGAGGTTAAAGTTGATGCCGTCCATGGCTAACTCAAGACACTTTTCATTGTTTGGATGTTTTCCATGGTGGCTTTTATGTAATTCATAAGTTTGTGAATTTTACACACTGTTTCAGAGTTGAATGTGTTTTGAGGATCTTACCACGTGTTTATCAGAGCTGTCTCCCTTTTCAAGTGATGAATGCAGTGTGTTGGGATCTGTATGTGCATGAGTGTGTGTTGACTTTGACATGTTGTTCAAAGGTGCATTAATATTGAAGTGGCACATGCAACCCCCTTGAATTAGTTATGGCATTAATGGGATTTCCTTTAGTCTAAAATTAAATAAATCAAAACCAACACATGTATTACTGATATTTTGTGATTTTAAAGAAACCTCTTTTTAGAAATTTGTATTTGTTAAATAAATGTACGAATTAGTGTTAAAACTAATATCACAGTAAAATAGAGGGTAAACGATATTATTGTGCTTAGTTTGAAGAGCATATTTGCCTTTTTTCAGTATATTTTGATATGATATATTTAATTACATTAACTTCCCTAGATAACCATTTATCTTTTAGACTAAATGAGAAGCTAATCAGAAAGATTTAGACCTTTTTTATAGTTGTTGCTCCAAAGCCGTTAATAGCAGAACTATAAAAAGCAGTGGAAATCATTGTATCCTTGCCAGTGTTGTATTTCTTTAAGAAATGGAAACATATAACTGATATTAATACTAAAGTAAGACTGTAAGAAACACGTTTCTGGGTGAATGAATAATCGTACAAAAACAGGCCCACTCTTTTGCCTTCAGTTTTTCTGTGTTATTATTATTCACTGAGACTAGTTTAATTTATGAGAGTACTTGAAGGTAGGGCTGAACGATTAATCGATTTTAAATCGAAATCGCGATTTTAAATGATGCGATTATCAAATCGCAAAGCCTGCAATTTTTTTTAACCTATTTTTTTTTGTTACATATTTATTTTGTTCTTCTTGTGTGTCAGTCATCCACACCAATCAGAAGTGCTGTGCTCCACATGTACCAGCCATTGTTAACCAATCAGAAGTGGCCCATGATAGGAGGTGATAGACAGATTGACCCAATCACCTGCCAAGTATTTTTGAAAGTGCCTCGTCCCTTTACCAAATGGCTTCCAATGGAGTCTTCCTAGATGGTTTGGTGAAACAAACCATCTGAATCCTCACATAAAAACATGTTTTACATACATCTATTACAGGGTGAATATAACTGAAGCTTTGACTTTAACACCCCAACGAAGTTTCATGTAAGTTTAGTCTTTTCACTCATAGCTCAGGCTGCGGGTGCTAGGGACGGGAGCATGTTGATACGACCTTCCTAGCCGGAGATATGGCCGCATTTTACAATAAACTTCCGTTGGGTCGCTTAAAAACCAATATCGCAAATCGAATCGATATATTTGTCAGAAAAATCGCAATTAGATTCTTTCCCAAAATCGTGCAGTCCTACTTGAAGGCATTTCAATGAAACACAAGTGACATTGAAGAGCTGATTTTATTGGATGATATTCATTCATGTGACGGATGCATGTGTATCGGTGTGTATACAACACAAGTTGTCACTGTGACAAGGTTTTGACCATTAACATTATTCAATGTTAATATTATAGCCTGCTTGATACCGAGTAAAATATATATATTTGAAATGTACTTGGTGGTACAGAGTTATTTGTATTATTAACTTTAACGCATGTTTAACGGTCTAGTTTTTAAATGCATACTGAGCAGGACACTTTACAAATCAGCTATGTGATGCATCATTACTTGTTCTAAATGAACACAAACAGTATTTGGGTTATTCCTGTATTGCAATAACTTGTTCTTTATCCTCCAAACATAAAATACCAATGTAAATTGATCATGAGTTATTCCTTAAAGAAGTTGGCTACTTGTATGACACACTTGATGTTTTTTTATCTATTTTTTTAAATCTGCGATGCTAAGGGCGGCCGAAACCTGAAACTTTGGCTTTTTGGAATGACGATACATGACATCGAATGTTAAAAACAGCACATTGGACCTTGAGAAACTAGGATGGATTTGGTTTTTACTATTTTCTAACTTATAATAGACCAAGCGATTAATTTCTGAATCTAAAAAATAATGGGCACTTCAATTGATGATGAAAGGGATCTGCAACCCCTTCTTCAGCTATAAAATAATCTGCTTATTAATACCAATCAACTTGAAAGTGTTCTGGTCAGGAAAATGTTATCCCTGAATATCTGAATCAGCCACATAATGCTAATAAACTTTATACATGTTTAATTATTTCTAAGATTAGGAAGCCGTGGGATTCTAATTCTTTCTTTTGTTTGTTCAGCTGACAACCCTCATCGATTGAATCTCTTCTACGTTGCAAACGATGTGATACAGAACTGCAAGAGAAAGAATGCTATCGTGTTTCGTGCGTCCTTTGCAGAGGTCCTTCCCAACGCTGCTCAGTTCATCAGGTGAGTACAGTTTTTATTCAGCTGTAGTATTGGACCAACATAACTCAAATGTCTGAAGCTACAAGTAAGAAATGCTAAATCTTCTCGTGTTTAAAAGAAATCGTCTTGTGTTTCTGTTTTGCATTATTTTCAGAGATCCGAAGGTCCGCAACTCAGTGGAGAGGATTTTTGGGATTTGGGAGGAGAGGAGCGTGTATCCCAAGGAGGTCATTGCCGGGTTTAAGGCTGGCATAAACAAAAAGGAAAAGGAGAGAGAGAAGCAGAAGGAAAAAGAGAAAGAAAGGAAGAAGGAAAAGGAGAAGCAGAAAGAAAAGGAGAAAGAAAAAGAGACGCCCCCGGCAACTGGTCAGTAGTGGTCATGTTATAAAATCAAAAGTTTAATAACTTCCTAAAGTTTAACATTTTGAACAGTTGCAATTATGGTTGTTTGTTAATACGTTTTTGACCTTTTTATTCTGTAGCCCCAGCCAACACCAAAGCTGCCCTGAAGTCCAAGATCTTAGCGGAGTTCACCGTGAGTCTTGTTCCTTAGTGTTGTCCTGCATTACTTTGTCTTTCATGTTGTGTTTAACCGCCTAAAACATTTGAATTACTGTCAATCATTTCTTTGCATTCTTTCTTTTCCAGCCCCAGTCCCTCATCGATCAGTTGTCGAAATATAAGCAGGTGGTTGCAGAAGAGGAGCTCAGGGAGAACCAGCTGACAGCTCTCAGGGTGGATGTCTGCAGCACAGAGGCTCTCAAGAGACTGAAAGGTCAGAGGTCACTGGGCCCATTTCTGCATCATCACACACTCATTGTCCTTTGTACTGTATGTATTAGACCACATACAGACTTGTCACTTGATGTGTCCTCTTCAGGTCAAGTGCAGGATTGAACACAACCCAGTAGAGGTGTAGCAGTGAGAATATTTCTTCCATAGAAAGTAGATTCATTTAAAACAGGTCTGTGGAGTGTCCTGAGGGAGCAGGATATTTGCTGCTGGGATATATTATATTCTGATGTGTTGAGCACCAGCACTGGCCACGTAACTATTGCAGTTTATTTAATAAATGTGTCAACAGAATAGGGCTGTACCCGAATATTCGAATATTCGTTCGTTGGCCAACTGTTCGGGTTTCAATTTCATTATTCGGATATTCGTTTTTTTTTTTTTTCCTCCAAATCTTTTTTTTCTAAATGTATGCTATTAATAAAGGCGGATTTCCATATTCTTATACTATATTTATACTTTTGAATTGCACTGTTAAAATCTGGAAATATATATATACAATCTCAGCCTGTGCTCCTGACATCGCGTTCACTCAGTCACAAACGCAAACGGCATGCTTCACCTCGTTTGACCCACAAAATGCCGAAGACTTCAGCTGTGTGGGACCATTTTAAATTGGACGACGGTAAGAAGAATATGTGCCAAATATGCGATAAGAAACTGGCCTACCACGGTGGCACAACAACTCTGAAAAGTCACCTGGATGCTGTAAGTAGTAGCTTAGCTTAGCTTAGCTGTTGTCAAGTTGCCATGATGAAGCTGCTTTATCCGCCGTTTAAACAGTAACGTTACACATGATAAAAACATGCACTTACTTTGCTTGGAAAATAGTTGCAAGCAAGCAACCAAATTGTTTATATTAGTTTTTTAATTTTATCCGAATAGTGAAAATAATAGGAGTAACGTGGGAACATCTGGGGCTAAGGCAATTATTGGCATAAAGTGGAGTAGCTCAGCCTAATAATAACTTGTGTCCATAGGTGCGTCCCCACGACCAGCCATCAACATCCTCAACAATACAGCAGACCCTACAGTTACCCTACAGAGGACACATTTAGTTTTAATGTTTGCGAGTACTGAGACAATAAGTAAATCTAAATCGTAATAGTATGCTCTTTCTGCGCTTCTGCTTAACAGCGTGTTGTCAGGTGTCTCGGATTCGGAGCGTGTTATGAAACCTTTTTGAAAAAAAAATATTTTTGAAAAAAATATTTTTTTGAAAAATGTTTTTATAAAAAGAAAATACAAATCTCTCCGCACCGAATATTCG
>NW_011349094.1:0-5365 GCF_000735185.1 Notothenia coriiceps | reverse complement strand
TGTGTGTGTGTTACCTGTTACAGTAGCAGTGCGGGTGCAGTTGTACAGGATGGCCAACTCTCCGAACACTTTCCCCTCTCCAATCGAACACAGAGTCTTTCCTTGTTTTGACACCTCCACGGTTCCTTCTGTGAACACACACCAACACACACTGAGTCCAACACACACCTACACACTGAGTCCAACACACACTGAGTCTATAACACACCCTTTTTTTTTTATTGTGTCCTTGTGCGTTTGTTTTGCGATGTTTTTGGTCTCTTTGTGCTTATTTAGTGTGTGTGATTTATCATTTTCTGTATTATTTTTTTCATCTTTTTGTTGTTCTTTTGCACTGAACTGGACTAAAACACACATTTCAGTGCATTTCTTAATTCAGTGTGTGAGGTGTGTGTGTGTGTGTGTGTGTGTGTGTAACCAGCCAGTTTATCACTTCATATACAAACCAGACAATGGCGTCACCATGATATCGACTCATCAAGACATTTGAATCTGGCATTTTGACTAAAAAGACTCCTCATTGATCTTTAAAGTGTTGATTAGCATATTTATCTTTACTGCATTTAACACTTATGATTCCATCTGAATACTCCTCACCCTCCAGGACGTACACCGTGGAGCCGTCGTCTCCCTCCTGGATCACACAGCAGCCTTTAGTCAGGCTGGTGGGATGCATACAGTCCATGATGGTGAGGATCTGCAAGAGACAAAACATCAAACTATAAAAGAGGGATGTAGTATTTCTGTGTTTGACCCTGAAGGCAGCATCTGCCTGGTAAAAACACTTTAAGATTTCTGAAGTGAAAAGCTTCAGAAATGATACACCGCTAAGCCAGGGTTGCCAACTTTGGGTACCTGGCTGGAGTGAGATTTTGATATCATGGGTTTAGTTACACATATGCGCACCAAATGACTGCTATCGTGTCAGCAGCGGGACCTTAGCATATATATAGGATATATATATACAATATCTACAAATACACAATATTGGACACAGACTATAAAGGGCACACAGTTTCATTCACTAATGGAAGTCAAACACATGTTTGTTTCCACTGTTTTATTGTGTGCCTGTCGCGATAAGCAATTAATTGACTTATCGTACGATAAATAAAAATGAACTCGATACATTCCATTTACATGAGGATGTGACTAGCAGTTTGAAAGGATGCACTTGAATTATTATTATATATTATCATTATGTCAGTGGTCTAAAATGGTCATACAACGGTGCGGACAATATTATCGTTTATCGCAATAATTTCCGGGAAAATGTATCCAACAAAATTAATTATCGTGAGAGGCCTATACATGAAACACACACACACAAACAAATCTACAGACTTACTCCAAACTGCCAAATATATTAATTAACGCACTCTCACTCTCATATAGTCTTTGATAGTCTGATTTTGGCCTAGTAGAACAATAAGCAGCAGACTTTTACTTTTTATCATTTCTACTGGATCTTAGATCTGCGCATGCGCAATAAGGGTCGGGGATTGACCAACCGGCTCCCACTGCTCTGCTGTCTGTTAACGTTGTTAAGAGTGGTGGGGGCGGATCGACAGCTTGAGCAGCTGTCAACTCAACATTGTAAATAACCAACCAAAAAAGATGGCCGGTTCATCTTGTTTTGGCGTGAGAATAGTTTGGTTAGCGTGAGAGCGTGATTGAGAGTGAGAGCGTGTGTCAGAGAGAGTTGGCAACCCTGTCTAATCTCTTAGTCTGCAACAAAACCATTCTGACTTCTTCCTTCACTCTTCTCCTCCTTCTCTTTTCCTGCCCTCTCTCAATATGTTCTCCACCCTTTTTTATCCGTACTCTCCTTGACTCTCCCGCTAATGAAGGCCGTTCCAAAGCGCTAGTTAAAATCGTGCCTTATTAGCCGAACATGTCCAATGACCGTCTTTAACGGGAATTCCACATTTAAGAGTGTTTTCTTGGCACCGGAGACAGGATTTGCTTTGGCCTGGGACGAATCAGACAGTTACCATTACATCTTCCCCAAAGCAAACTGGCAGTCTGATAAAAAAAGAGGATTTGATTTCCTTAGTCAACACATTTCTGTTACCCAGTTAAGCTTTTAGCGCTCGCTGCGTTCTGCATGACGCAATGATTTCTTTCTAATCGAGACTCTCTTTTCCACCGTCTCCTCCTCGAGTCATTCTGTGGTTTGTAACGATCCAGCAGGCCGGCTCATTTCCACTTTAGTGTAATGTTTTATTTCAGGAATAAAGAATGGAAACAAGCGTCGGTCACCTCTTTCACTTGCAAGTTTTACCTGGAAAAACTATTTTTGGTTACGTTTCCTGCAACATTCAGGTTTACATGAGTTCAGTCTGGACTCTTCATCAGTTTGGATCAATCTGGATTTCTTCATTTTTCATTGCCTTTGCTTCATTACTGTACAGTGTAGCCATGAGACAGCAGAAAGACAGTTGTACTAAATGATTACTGATGAATATAATATACTAAAACAAAAATATCCTCCTGTTTGTGTACTTTTTGTGAGTAGTAGGGTTAGGTTAGTTCACATTTACTTGATTAGCGCACCTGAATATAAGCCGCAGCAGCTAAATTGAATGATGTGTACATATATAAGCCGCACTGGACTATAAGCCGCAGGTGTTTTAATGTTTCATTACCATATGTAAGGGTTCGTGCACAGAGGGGATTGTCGGGAAAGAGATGGCTGTTTGAGGAAGCTCCCATTTATTAACATTTCAACAAACAAGTTGCATATTTGCATAACGTATTCAAGTGTTAGCATTTAGTGCAATAGTAGCTACAGAACATGTACTGTGTAAACTGTACTGTATCACATAGCGTTTCAGACACACAAACTTTTCAACTTTCAAACTTAAACGGTGCGCTCCCAGCGCACGTACCGGCAGTGATCTACAGCAGTGGTTTTCAACCAGTGGTACGGGGACAAACTGTCTCGCTCTCGTAATGTCTGTCTGTCTTGCTCTCGTTCTGTCTCTCGTACCACTCTCGGTTCCACTTTTACTTTTGCGCGCTACCTGTCTCACTCTTTTCCGGCCTCCAGCTTTTCCTGCTGGAGCCCGCCGCTTAAAGGTGGGGGGCGCGGACCGGCCATAGAGCCCATAGAGTTAAAGGTGGTGGACTGTAACCTGTAAAATCCATAGATTTAGGAGGTCCCCTAGTGGCCGTTAGCTGTAAAAATCCATAGATTAGCCGCACCGTTATATAAGCCGCAGCGTCGAAAAATGGGAAAAAAGGCGCGGCTTATAGTCCGAAAATTACGGTACATGTCCCTTCATATTCTAAAAACTTGATTAAAATGGCAGAAAATCTGAATGTTAACATATTTAAAAAGGCTTAATGTTTGACCTGTATGTTGTAAATAGAGCTGTTGTGATGCAATCAAGACTCAGACTTAAACTGCCAGTAAAGCACAATTGTGTCGTAAAATCAGTTGTTGCTAAGTTGGTACCCATCTTCTACTAAAACTGGTTCCTGGTGCAGGTTTCAACAAAGTGACTTGAGGGCGTGTCTTTCACGTTTATTGTCCCAAACACAGTTGTGATTCCAGAGCGTTTTTGATATGCTCTTACAAGTCACGATGCTATGTTTGAATCTCTTACATGATTGAGCAAAGAAATCCCTTGTATGTATAAATCTCTCTGTATCCATGTGTGTGTTACCTTGAGCCATTTGTCAAAGGTGAAGAGGCAGAACGGCACTAGGGGGTAGCCCATGAAGAGCCAGTGGAAAAACTGCTGGACTAAATAGATGAGGGGGTAGAGAGGGCCGTTGGCCAGCTTCGTCAGCGAGGGACTGTCCTTCACTAGCGCCAGGGCCTGAGGGAGAGAGAGAGAGAGAGAGAGAGAGAGAGAGAGACACACACACACGGTTATAGTAATACAATAAAACAACAGTTATATAATAAACTGATGCCAAATTGTGACAGAAGTCAATATTTAATCACATGTTGTTCAGCAGTGAAAAGCATTTCATCCATTTTGTTTACGCCATCTAATAACAAGAGACTGTCTCTAGTAAAGAATCGGTTTGCAAACCATTATAGTTTTATTGAAACAAGGTAAACCACAAATCCACAACCTAGTAGAAAAACAATACCCAGATGATTTGAGATTCCTGCACATATTTATCCTTCTTATGCATCTGCTCATCAGTGCGTGTACCTGTCTCTCTACGGTGATGATGAAGAACTCCATGGAGAAGCACAGGAAGTATCCGGAGTGAAGACCATGCCAAACAGTGAGAAAGAGGAGCGTGGTCACGTGAGACAGGGGCTTATTGCCCAGGAACTTCAACCTCTTGAAGACATGTCTAAAAAAAGAAAAGAGGAAAGAGTTATGGTTTGTTTCTCTGACTGAAAATCCAGATGAGGGCAGTCAGAAAGCTTCACGCATCACTGCCCACATGTTAAGCACTCACTCACCTGAAAGTTGTTGTTGCATAGCAACTGAGGTTATATTAAAACATTTCAACAACTGTACATCCCATCATCTTCAAGGGTACTCATCTATTCAATGCTTGCCAGTGTTAAAAGGGTCTTTTTACACACAGAAAGCTTTGGAAACTGTGTGTTTCTCATACACTGGGCCACGCTGCAGTTGTAAAGAGCGGGTCAGACAAAGTACATGAAGCACTGCGGCTGACATCTTTGCTTCAGTATGCTTGGAACAAAGTGCTCGTCTGATATTAAACAACATAAGACATAACCTTTCTGATGTCCTTAATGGGGGCATCATTTGTTGAACTTCTGGTGTGAGGTGTCTTTGATGCCCCTCTCTATAACAGCTGACTTTTATGAAGCCATTTGGAACAGCTATAAAAAAGATGTTTCAAACGGCACTTAATTGAAAGTGTCTTGTTTGAAGCACACTGACCCCTCGAGGAGCTTCTCCCTATCAGACTTTGTCCTCCTCTCCTCGTACTAATTAGTCATGCCCCTGATTCGCACTGGCTTCTTCCCAACTGTTTGCTGGATGAATTTGAAAGCTGTACAGAAATCATGCACGTTCTTTAAATTGCATTTCAGAGGAAGGAGGTTTAATACAAAACTTAACCCATTTTACATTAAACTGCTTAAGAAGAGGCGCACATGTGACTATAAATAGGCTTCTCTTTGTAGGTCAAACCATGAGAGCATTTTGTCATGTCTGTATTTTATCAGCCAAGGTCATGAAGGCTCTTTATCAACAAGCTTTACCGTATAATGTTCTGATAGAGGGGCTGTACTGAATAGTTTCATTTTGTCAGCATGTTTCATTTATTCTGTGTAAAGCGGGCGCGGCGCTAGTATGCTAATTTCTACTCCTTATTGTCCTCATACTGCCTGTGCTGCAGCACCTCTTTTCACCCTCTGTTT
>NW_011349093.1:0-9897 GCF_000735185.1 Notothenia coriiceps | reverse complement strand
CACACACACACACACACACACACACACACACACACACACACACACACACACACACACACACACAAATTCAAATGCTCTTTGACAAAGATGGAAGCAATGTAGGCTACGTAGTCATACAGGAAGTGACAGAAATGGGACCCTGAAGAGCTTTCTAACTATTAAAACATCTGCTAAAGTCATACAAACATGTCTGTCTTACTTCAACGGTTTGAGTTTCCTCTTTAAAAAAGGACAAAAATACAACTGGGGCCGTATTCACAAAGGATCTTAGGGCTAAAGTAGCTCCTAACTGGCGAATTTAGGAGAAACTCCTAAGCATAATGGGCGTGTCAGTCTTAAATTTAGGACTCCTAATTTTATTCACTAAGAGCAATTCACAAAGTATTTTAGGCCTAAAAGTAGCACCTAAGTTTAGGAGAGCTTAAAAGTCCTCGAGAGGACTCCTAACTCAGTAAGACCTATTCACAAAGAATCTGAAAATGGCTGGAGACGAAATGTTTTGGAGACAATGGAAGACTGTGAATTGATCAAGAGATATAGGCTAAATCGTGAGGGTATCAAACTTGTTGTGGAATTAGTGCGGGATGCAATAACATCCCCGACTAACAGGAATAACCCGATTAGTCCGGAAATAAAATGTTTGGCAACACTACGATATTTAGCAACAGGGAAAATGCAACTTTGCAATGCCGACGATTTAGGAATATCGCAACCATCAGTCAGCTGTGCCATAAACCAAACCATCAACGCGCTCTCTAGACCACATATCATCCAACAGTTTATCCGGTTTCCTTTGGACAATCAACAACTACACAGGATCAAAGCCAACTTCATGGCAATGCAGGTATGCCCGGTGGGTCGGTGCTATTGACGGGACGCACATAAAAATAATTGCGCCATCAAAAGATGAGGACGTGTTCGTCAATAGAAAGAGAGTACATTCCATCAACACGCAGATTGTTTTAATTCATCATGATAGGGGGACTTGAACGGCGGTATGGGCTGTTATTGAAAGTGTTTAAGTGCTGGAAATATGCTCATTGGATAATAGTTTGAAGGGTGCTTTTAATTGCCTCCTCGATTTAATGCAATTTACGTATTTGTATTGTTTGCTCTCTCTCTTTAACGTGCATATACAACGTCATTATCGTGGTCTGCACAAACTTGTCATCATGTGTGTATTCTGCTAACTGCACTGTCCATAACTATTTGATAGGAATACATTTCTAGCCTAGGCTATTTCCTTGTTTTTCGGTGATTTAGTGGGCTCGTTTGTGGGATGTTGCGGATGAGTTTCACCGAGACCGCCTACTCTGAACAACCAATCACCGTACTGACCGCTTCTAAACTCATGCACGAGAATCGACGTCATCCATAGCAACGGCGCGTCACTCTTAGTGATTTATCCTTAGTATGAGTAGGTCTCAGCGGCTTTGTGAATAACTTTTAAGAAAAAACTCCTACGTAAAATGTTTTAGCGCGAGTTAGGAGCACTCCTAGCGGTAAGATAAAATGCTTTGTGAATACGGCCCCTGGTCTCTCAATTAGGCTTTTTTACGAGACTTTAAATCAAGAAGGTAATGCAGCATGATTGCAAGCAAGGTGAACTGAAATTAAGATGCAGTTTGGAATTTAAGCGGACAGCAAATGTAGCTACTGCTCTTAGTTTAATAAGGTAAGTAGCTTAATTTGACACTTTGGATTCAAACTGCTTTTGAGGACACTGAAATAATTTATTTTACACTCTTTTTATATGCAACAGGTCAGCAGAAGTAATTAATTTGGCTTCAACGGGGTATTAGTGTGTAACTGTGTCATAAAAGCAGCAAATGTTTTACAATTAGATACAAATCAAATTAGTTTACAACTAGAGCAAACCATGCTTGGACTGGATGTCTGTTGAAATTGTCAGCAACACTTTTTATGATTTTATGTCTTGATGCATTGTCTTTAGCGCTGTATAATCAAAGTTATAAGTCCTCAAAAATATGATGCTTTATTACAGTAATTTTAACACAGTATAATGCATTGTATAATGACTGATATGTATCATAAGACTTCATCAATTCTGTAGCTGCTTCAAAATAAAAGCATCCCGCTGTTCAGCTTGCAGTAAATAAACACAGCTCTATTATAGCTGTTCAAAAGCAATTAGTAAACACTTATTGTTCAGATATCTCAATTTGAATAGGAAGAAATAATTATTTAATTATAATCAAGTCTGTAAAATGGTAGGTTTCCTGTTGGCCCTGTACTTTATTTGCTTCGGGAACATTTAAAAGCGTTCTCTGCAAAGTCCACACTTCACAGTCCAGGGTTTAACATTTTGCAATGTGTATATTGCAGTGAAGTTATGGGCGTCTGAAGAGAGAAATACTGAAGTATCTTTCAGACCGTGAAGGACAAACTTGTTTTGGGAGCCAATGACTCCATAAGCAAAGTGGAAAAAAACAGCAGGCTGGGGGTAGAGGATGAGTGACAGATGAAATCAAGACAAAGGTGAACCATCAAAGATACAGACAGAGTTCCGGGAACAGAAAATTATCTCCTTTCGTTTGAATTTTTTCCACTTCATCTCCTCTCTCATGTTTTTCTCTTCTTTTTTTCAAAGCACTCTTATCTGTGTTGACTAAGAAATTCAAATATCACCAAAATGCTCATGTAAGATATATCTCCTGCATGCCTTTCTTTTATGAAAGTTTGGTGACCCAAAAGGCCAATGAAACACAATTAAATATTCACTAGGGATTTACCAAACCGTGCAATTGTACATAATGTTATCACAGTTGGAACACTGTGGGCTTTCTGTTTCTCTCTGTTTGTTTTGTGTGTGTTTCCTCCCCCAGTCCGAAGGCGATGACCTGAAGTATGAGGGGACTGGGTCCATCTGTGATAAGTACTGTTTTCTTTTTGTATAACCTGGAAAGTTATCATCTGATAAGAATTAAATGTTTGCTGTTGGAATGGATCAGACAAAAGCCATTCAAAAAAGATTTTGTCTAAAAGATAGTAGATTGAGTTTAAGTGATGTTACATATGCAAGTCAGCATTTACACAATTATGCCCATTCATGCAAGGGTGCCACCTGCTCAAGGACACTCAAATTCACAAACCATTGGCCATGCTATCGAGAGGAACTTGGGGTTAAGTATCTTGCCCAAGGATTCATCGACATTTTGACTGCAGGGGCTAGGAATCAAACCACTGATCTTACAATTGGTAGAAGACCACACTATCCGACCACCTTTCAATAGTAACAAAAACCAGGAGCTTATGCAACTTAGATTCCACTTTGAAGTTAGCACACAAACACACACAACCACCAAAATACACAAGGCAAGGAGAGCAAACTCCAATGCTGACAAAGCAAACTAAATGTCACCCTTAACATGGTTGGTAGTCGGCATAGTGATGGCATTACGGGTACTGTTGAGCTTAACCACTTCCCTATGTATTCTACTTTTCCCAAAATGTATAAACCATTTTATGAACATTTATAAAAAAGTCATCCGTATGACTTAAAAACACATTAAGAAGGACAGCTTGATGAAATTGTGTGCTGTTGGTGAGATGGGCTTTAACTATGTGAATCAAACTGTACACATTAAAAGAGATGTATAGCTTCTTGCCATAAATCCTTATTTCTTGTCCTTTAATATCGATGGATCAGCATGCTTTTACCCTGAAAGGCTATTCCTTGAGGGAACCAACCGCCAAGTCTAGGCTTATTACATCATCCTCGATCTATATATCTGTCCCTTACAGCAATCTGGTTAATATCTCTTCACCTCTCGTTAGCTCAACATGCCTGTGATGGGACGTCTAACTGTGAAGGGGGCCTTGAACTGAATGAGGCGTCGATAGGCCGGACATTTTCCCCCGTCCTGAGCACTACACGTGAGGAAACGCTAAGAGAGTATGGCAGAACAGTCCAGAGGAAGATATGATAAGAGAAGTAATGACAGGATGAAATAAGCGAAGGGACGGGCCGTGAGGAGACACGGGCCGTTTCTCAATGTCGAGTATACCTGCTGCAGAGCCACTATTTCAAGTATACTACGTCATCGAGTGGCGCCGAATGCTGGCCATTTAACATGCATTTAAACAGTCCCTTGGCGCCACTCGATGGAAGTATACTTGAAATAGTGGCTCTGCAGCAGGTTTACTCGACATTGAGAAAAGGCCAGACAGTATGCTCTATATCCATAATATTATTCAATATGCACCTTAGATAACATTTTATTGTATTTGTTTTATTATTTTCTCCCTCATAGCATTGTGAAGCACCTTGAGATTACGTTGTTTTTAAAAGTGTGCTATATAAATGGAATGTATTATTATTATTATAGCAGGGTTTTTATTTCTACAATAAGCAGTATGTATACCACTGTACAGTATTCCATTTTACATTCTGGTCTTGTTTATCTTATTCTATTTACCTGTATAGACTTCTGCATCTACTTGATCGCCTGTAACGTTCTCTGCATTATTTAGCTTTTTGTTTTTTATTTGACATGTCTATCTTTCACTTCTCCTGCATCCCTTGCAACATAATCATGCACTATTTTATTTCTACTGTTACTATGTGTTGTATATCTTATATATATATTTATGTTGCATTGTTGGCGGAGCCTGGGACTTCAGATGTTTATTGCCATAGCTAAACTGTAGCTTCTGTGCAGGTGACAATACATCTTGGATCCTCGTTGAGAATACAGTACACAAAGTACCAGACACACCCCCCCCCCCAAGTTGTAAAAAAACGGCAGCAAATGTGCAATATTTAACTAGAACAAGCACATTTGTCCATGTATGCATTTCAACACATGACAGACCGATGTAGATATTTAGGTCAGAAATTTGTAATTTTCTTCACCTTGCCAGATTTGTTTAACCTTGGGTGTATGAAGACATGCTAAATGCCTCATCAACACGTGTCGCACTTAAGTAACGTTGCAACAGTGACCTGCAGTCTTATAAATACAATTCGACAACACATTTGCAGAATTAAAGACAGTAGTAACATGCTCTTGGCTACGTTTAATTAGCGTGTTAGCTAGCTCCTGTTACATAGTGTCAACAATGTGGTGTTACGTCAGATGAATGAAGCATTACAGAGTCCAAACAATTCGCTACATAGGTTTTTTTATTCTACATTAAAACACTTTATTTAATCAAACATTCTCCTGTTGACAATTTAAACAACTCACTTTTCCTGCAGGTACTTTATCCAGGTTCAGCTCAGTGACTGCACTTCTGCTCTGTTTTGCAACGACTATCCACCCGGAAGTTCAGATTTGAGTGACATGACCATTAACCAACCACAGTGCGAGTTTCAGTAAAAGGCGGAGCTCAGATGAATAGAAAGGAGGGGCATAATCATTTGACCAATAGGAGACCAAAGTATTAATGATTGACATCTACATCAGCAATATCGGGCCAATCAGAGTGAACACAAGGCGGGATATAAATCAAACAGCTTCTAATTAGAGTTAAAGGGTGTCACCGATGACTCCACGTGCAAGGAGGCACTGTTACCATACTGTACAAATTGTTTTTTTATTATTGACAAAAGGACAATTTATAAAATAAGTAATTTGAACAATAACATACACACAAACCAGATATGCGGTACCAATACCTATGAAAAACATAACATTTTGAAGGTTACTTAATAAAAACCATATAGACACGCATATGTGTACATTCTGTCTATACACCAATATAACATGTTTCAAAGACATAGGACAAGGACAATGCTCACGCACATTACAATATAACAGGACAATGACATAAGGGGTGGGTTGTGTAAGGGGGTTAAAGTGTCAATTCAATTTGACGCATGCACATGCCGTTGTATTAATACGTATGATTTAGGCTATACTCCATAACATAGATATACCTTCATTATTAATAAATAAAATAAAATAATCTCCGGTTCTAAATTAACTTTCTCCATTTTTTTACATCGTGATGATTAAATGTCTTCCATACTGTATACATTTTTCTTTTAACACTGAGTAAGTATCTTTAAATATGTATCTTGTTATGAGTTAATAGATATCATAACCTTGACTGAACTCGTTTCTCGCTATCTATCATTTTGTATTTTGTCTTAAGTAGTCCCATGTGCAAAAGACTAAATAAAGCAAGATTCAAAAAATGGTTTGACCTAATTTGACACAATTTTTCAGGATGTGCTAAGGCAAACAGAGAGAAGACGTCCACAAAAGGACATTCAAGATTTCAATTGCAGTCACAAATACATTAACCCACCAGGGGGCAAAACTGGACTGCTCAGCAATTGCGAGGCACTATAGAATTTGAACAGGTCATAATTGTTTAAATATTAAAATGTTCCCATGTCGGATGGATGTTAACATTTCTAATACAAATTGACAGTCCTCTTCTTGTATATATATATATGCATAAAATATATTTTAGTTAATTTGAATCTATTTAATAACTGTGTGCTTTGTGTGTCTTTGCAGTCACTTTGCATCTCTTTGTTGTCATGTTGTGTCACTGGTTGCTTTGTCCCTTTTTGTGGTAACTGTGTGCCCTTTTTTTGGCCTCTTTGTAGTCATTTTTAATATATTTGCTTTAATTAAATATCTCTTTCCGGTCTTGATGATTCCCTTCAAGTGACATTTTGGTGAACATTTATGAAGTTCATTCATCAAGTCATTTATTGTATTACTTTGTATACTATAGAACTATAATAAGTAAAACTGTGCAAAACTGGATTGCATATATTTTTTGGAAGGTAATGAGATGTAAAAACATATCTTTCTTTGGGTAGTAAGTTTATTATTGGGGAAATTCCACATTCAAAATCAGAGATGAAAATCTAATTGTTAGACTTTCTTTTTTAAATAAGAACTGCATTAATTTTTGTATTGCTTTTTCTATTTCTAAATGTGTGTATGGGCTTGCTTGCTTTGCAGTTCATCAGTAGTTCATCCATGACTTATGACTGAAGTGCCTTATGGCTGTTTAAATGGATTTCCCCACCTGTCTTTGACACATTGACCTTATGATGTTTTATTCCACTGTGGTCCATTGTGTGTGTGTGTGTGTGTGTGTGTGTGTGTGTGTGTGTGTGTGTGTGTGTGTGTGTGTGTGTGTGTGTGTGTGTGTGTGTGCAGCAGAGGGAGGGCACTGTGCGGACGCCATATATGGGCATACCACCGACTCTGCTCTGCTATTGGCTGCGGGCCTTATGCAGCTGCTTGTCAACAAGATGGCCTTCCTCCTGCTGCTGCTGCTGCTGCCGCTTTGACACTGATTATTTTGGTATCCCCGAGAACATACCGTAAAGGCTTGTGTCACTTCTAAATAGATAGTGGGAGAGGGACTGCTCGGAGTCCTAACAAGGCAGCTAGACTTTGCTCAGAGGACTGACAGGCAGACACCCACACACAATAGCATAATCACTAGACAAGGTTGATAATATAAAGTAGCTGTTGGCTAATGTCGTCGCTAGCTTAGCTTTAGCTTCACGGATAGTTTACTCCTGCATTTCATCAGACCAACTGGTGGCACAAAAAGGAAAAACAGCACTTGTCATCGACTGTTTTGCAAGTCAAGGAGGCTGTCTGTGGATATTAACGCTACTAAGGTGAGGATGCTACACAAAAAAGACGTTGTTTTCTACATTGTTAGCTTGTTAGCTTGCTAGCCAGCGCTGTCATGTTATTATGCAGGTAAGTTGTGCTATCCAGCTAGCAGGCTCGGTAGCTAATGGCGGGTGTATTGACCTTTTGCAATACCACAGTTATACACTATTAAAGTAAGTGGAAGCGTACTTGTTCAGGATCTGTTAATATTATATAATAATGGACTTAATATAATATATTTCACATTTTACCAGGACGTTATGCTAGCTGTTTGCTATCTATGGAACCAGCTAGTGGTTGGTGCTTAAAAAATAAGTATTTTGCTTATAAGTAAGCAGTTTTGTTTTTTGGTGTTTGTGATCAGAAATGAGAGAAGTACTTAGATAATGTTTTAAGTAAAAGTAAACATAACACAGTGTAGGAATACTCTGTTACAAGTAAAAGTCCTGCATCCAAAATGTTACTCAAGTAGAACTACTAAAGTATAAGCATCAACATATACTTAAAGTACCAAAAGTAAAATAACTAATTCTGCAGATTGGTCCATTTCAGCATAATATATATGATATGTTTTGATTATAAATATTGATGCATTAGTGTTATCAAAGGTGCAGCTAGGTTTAATTCATTTGTATGGTGCAGAGTAGCTTGTACGTTTACTGCATTTATTTAAGTGTTGATTATATTTCACATAATTAATCCAAATGTGCAAAGTAACTAAATACATTTAGTGGAGTAAAAGAGCACCTTTTACCTCTGATTTGTAATGGGGTAGAAGTACAAAATAGCAACACATTTAAATACTTAAGTTAACTGCAAGTCTCTCATAATGGTACTTAAACACAGTACTTGACACCACTGTTTGTTACACCACACTTGTTGGTTGTCACTGGATAAGCTGGCTCAATTACAGTCAGTCGTAAGGTTGGTCTAGTGACCTGCAGGCCTTATTTTGATCATAGTAGGGACTACATGTTGAGAGACTCTACCATAATATTAAGTGTTGTAACAATGCATATTTCAATAAGTGTATTATTGCATCCTATGGCACAGTTGCTGTAAGGAGATATGTCCACATTGATAAGCCAAGATGAACAAGTAGTTAATCTGTTTTTTGGGACAGTAGCATATTAAGCTCTCACATTGTCATTGCTGTATAACAATCAATTATGCTTTGCTAAAATAGCTCATTTCCACATGGAGTTCTGTCTGATTTGATTTAGTTAGATGATGCATTATTTGTCATTCTCCTTTTTCGGATGTTTAAGTACGATAACCCTGTGTTGACACTGTGGTCTTAGTGATTGCAGTATGAAAGCTTGCATCAAAGTCTAACTTGTGATGTTGTTACAGAAGCTGAGACAGATGCACTGCAGGGCAGACAGCCACTCTTCCTAGGTGTCCTCTCGATGTAATAACGTTGCTCCTGAGCAGACCGCTCACTGGGCTCTATTGTTCTGTTGACAGTTTGCCTGCTGGCAGCTCTTCTGTTGCATTGTCTTCACAGGCACCCATGCAGAGAGGGAGATTGAGCTAAGGCTTTTTGGCATGCTTTATGTTTCGTCAGCTTTTGGTCGTCTGGCTGTGAAGAACAGTGTAGGAGGGCTGGAGGATAGTAAGCGGGGGGTTGAGTTGGAGTGACTGCTTTGTGTTTAGCAGGCTGACTTTTTCTTCAGCCTTAGAAATCACAAGTAGTAAATTGCTCTTTTTGGTAATCCGACTCGTTAAATCTTAAATCGGCCTTTAATGAGGATGTGGTAAACTGTGTGTTCTGAACGGCACGCACCTACTACTACTACTACTACAGTGAAACTATTATCCCGCTGAGAGTGCTGGCGAAACTGCTCGGGATTTGTATATGGAAATGACCCAGTCCAGCAGAAATGTTGTTTTTAAGTCATGGGAATCTGTCACTATGCAAAGAGTAGGATTGTTATTGATGAACAGGTCCCTACCTTGTGAAGCATAACTCTGACAGAACATTGAGTAACAATGTGTGTATCTTAGGGGTGTAACGGTTCACAAACATTTCGGTTCGGTACGTACCTCGGTTTTTAGGTCACGGTTCGGTTCGGTACGTTTTCGGTACAGCAGAACAAATTATCACAAAACATAAAATATATATTTTTTTATTATTATTAAACTGTGAATAATGTATTCACTCAAATAAATACAAAATATAATAAAAGAAACATTAAGGTGCAGCATTTTGATTGAAATAATCTGTATTTGAACTTTACTGTACTAGTACTCACAAAACATAAACTATTAGTTTTTT
>NW_011349092.1:0-6092 GCF_000735185.1 Notothenia coriiceps | reverse complement strand
AGTTATACGTACTACACACACACACACACACACACACACACACACACACACACACACACACACACACACACACACACACACACACACACACACACACACACACACACACACACACACACACACACACACATTCAAAGGAAGGGAGAGACCTTTAAAGATAATCCTCCAGCAAACTTTAGACTCAATGTAAACAAAGTCAGGTGCTGGCAGTTTGCTCTAGGGCAGAATCCAGGAAACAGCTGGCAGCCAATCAGAATACAGCTGAAACAGTGGACCAATAATAATAATTTAGATTTTTATAGCGCCTTTCAAGAAACCCAAGGACGATTTACAACTGGAGATACAATAACAAAACAAATAAAAGTAGAGTCTGGATCTTTAACGGACCAAAGGGAGAAGAGCTCACCCTTGTACAGCGTGACCCTGCACAGCACAGACTGAGAGGCTCGACATGTGACTTGCACAACGCTCTCTTGGGATCACAACAATTTGGAAAAGACGCCCAGATCATTAAAACAGACGGACAGTGTACAAAAACATGCACACATGTCCAACTCAAAAAGTCTTCAGGCTGCCACAAGACAACCTGTTCTCTCTGTCCCATTACCATGAGGAGGGCATGACAAATCTGCTAAAGCATGGCAACAAAGTAACACAGATTTCTATCAAACTGTTCTCATTTGTTAATGAGACACTTCAGCAACATTAAATAGGAACATTCTGTGCCTACTGAAAGCCAATACAACTCCTTTTCTTATTTGCTTTTCTGACAGGATTGTTGGTGTCTGCTAGTGTGCGTAAGGCATTTGTTGATGTCCTTTATTACACCTATGCAAATAACAAAGGCAGGCAGATAAATTAAAAACAAACATTCTATCCTTTAGATGATAAAAGGTATAGGTCAGTGTTTGGGAAAATATTCTTAAGTCGCTTTCTCGCAGAGGGATGAAAATAATCATACCACTTTCCTGTCTTTGTAATAAACCCTAAACCTCTTTCATTATATATTTGTGTTATCCCATTTTATCCTTACAATGTCAGAGGGTTCAAGGCAATAAGATAAGAATGCTGGAATAACTCATGTCAGGTACAATAAGAGGATGTAAAACTGGATGTTAGATCAACCTGAAGCTCGGCACCCATGCATGAAAGCAACACATATGTCTGGCACAAAGAGAGGATGTGCAGAGGTCCAAAATGTTATTGTTTTCTGGTATTTGTTCACTCTTTATTGTCATTTCCCTTGTTTCTGTGGGGGTTTGAAATGTGTGCATAATAACATTCCACAGCGGAGTGTTTTGTGGAATTTTCTTCAAAGTTTGAGATGCATTTTTAAAGTGAAGCATCGGTCATCTCTGTGTTATGAAAACACAAAAAAAACGTTTTTTCTTTCTGGTAAAACTCTAAAATGTCGGGCTCCATTGAGTTCCTTTGCTATTTTAGTTTTCAGCAGGATCTCCACTCTCCTGAAAATCTCATTTTCATTAGCATAAACTTTCAATTGAAATGTACTTTCCTAAAGCTCATGCCATCTAAGATTCCTCCAAGTCTTAATAAAGCAAATTCAATTAAACAGTTTGTAAATGAACTTTGGTTTGGCCTTGATAGTTCACTAATGTAAAATTGTTCAAGAAACAACTATAGTGTTTAAAACTGTCTGTTTTAGATGCAAAAACTAAAATCTAACTGCCAAAATAAGAGACAGAGGCATCACATCCACTGATCCCACACCCACAAACTGCTGAAAGATTCAACAGGCGACCGGCGGATGTGAAGACAGCCGGCCCTCGCTGATTGTGACCCCCCACCAGCCATTTCAGGTATCCGCATTGTGTTACAGCAGGTAAAAAGGGCACACACGAGCAGACACAAACAATTGTGTGTCAGCTCAACGGCTGCTTGCTGAAGCCTTTCACACTGAACAATAGAGCGGCAGCTTTGTCTGCACACACACACAGACACACACACATACTGTGGAAACAGTGACACACAAGTGATGCCTCTGAGAGCGTCTGTTTGATCAGTTCGATAGGTTGCAATGATAGGATGCTCATCACACAGATTTTGGTAATGTGTTTGCTCTCCTTCCAGGAAGACATCTCTATATAGACATAGCGGCTTTATTTTTTAGTGGCAGTGAATCTTACTAGGGATGGGTATCGTTAAGGTTTTAACGGTACTACTACTTTTACCGATACCGCTTATCAATCCGGTCATTTAACGGTACTTTTTTCGGTTCTTTTGGAGAAAAAAAATGAGGTAAACTAACTAAACAAATTGTGAACAAAATTAAAAGGTGGAGTAGGTCAGTTTGAGAAACCGGCTCGAGATAAACTTTTTGTTATATTCCATGGAATGCTCTTAACATCCCGATAGCAATGAATATCTTAAGTGCTTTGACAAAAAATCCATTAAAAAATGTCATCTGTGGAAGCCGTAGTACTGTAAAAAGCACGACCAATCATTTTAGCCGGGCCGGCTAAAATAACTGGATGGCCTACCTGCCTGTCAGCCTTCCATCTGTGCACAAACTTATCTCGTGCCCTCATTGGTCATGTTCGTGTGTGTTGGTGGAGAGGCTCTGTAAGGAAGTGGCAGATTTGTTCCAGCTGTGTATTTTCAAATTCTAGCGCACTCGAGCTGGTTTCTCCAAAATTACCTACCCCACCTTTAACATTACTTTTTATTTAAATTCAATAAATAATATTTCACATAAAAGGAAATAACAATGTTTTAACAAATCATATTAAATAATGTGATGACAGAACTGTAAACAGAATAGCTGAAACTTTAACAAAATAAATAACTCAGTTACCTCTAATCATTAACCCATGTTTATATAACTGAGTTAACTCAGTGTGTTACTGCTAGCATACATAACACCTGACGTGAAAACGTTACTCGTGGACGGGGCTACAGAGCTACTAGAAAGACAGTGGAACCCGGTACATTCCTCCGTCTGAATGTGGAGCACTTTTGCTAAATGTTTAGACAAATTGCTCGTGTTACCGCCCTTACATGCTAAACTCTTATTGCACTTTTTGTAACGAGCATTGTCCACATCGAGACGGGTAACATTTAACCACACCTCGGATCACTTTCTCTGGGCCATCTCCTCCGTGTGTGTGTTGCATGCATGTAGCAGCCGCGTGTGTGTGTGTAAACTACCTCGCCCCCTCGCACACAGACGGGGGGGGAGAGAGATCTCTCGTCTGGATTGGACAGATCAAAAATACTCAAAATAATCAAAGATGCATTTTGCAGTCTTTTTGCATATTAGAAACGGAGTTGGCGACACTAAAACTGCAATATAATGTTTGTGTAGCAATAATACATATGACATATATTTTTTAGATGTCTCCAGTACCGATAACGTCGGAGCTTAACAGTACCACGGTCTTTAATAATTCAGCCCCGGGCCCCGTTTAATACCGGAGCTGGGTACCCATCCCTAAATCTTACACACATTCAATATCCCCATCACTTATGACTTGAGGTGCAACTTAAAACTGAACATCGGGTGAAGCAGAGCCCCCCTCAGAATGAGTCATTGTGGAGTTTGAGAAGCCTTGAAGGTGAAGGGTGAAGGGTGTCGATAATAAGCGAAGGTGTCGGAAGTTGAAAAGCTTGGGAAACAAGCTTATGATCTAAATGTGCAAACACAAACTGGTAAAACTGATTACACAAAGCTCTATTCTCCTTCAGCAACTACTTCTGAGATGCTTTAAGTTCAGGCAGTAGAATGCATTAAAAGTCTGTTTGTTTTTAAGTTTTATCTGCACAGATATGTTAATTACATAAATGGTGCTATTTTTACTGTATCTTCTTTTATCTAATCAAGTCATGCTTGTTTCCAGGGTAATCATTATTTCTTCTTTGCATTATATTCTTTTATTGTACTGTTTTAGTATACTGCCCCAACACCTACTGTAGTTAATTTGAATCTATCTTTCGATCTGTGGAAACACGTTCAGTGTTAGTGATTTAACACCAATTACTGTTTCAAACCAACATTGTAGAGGCCTAGTGTGTGTTTACATGTGTCACAGGCTGCGTTGAAAATATATTGATTTATGATCGATTCCCATTCATGCAACTGTCAAGATGAGTTCATTCAGATCTTAAACTGGGAAGACTCCAACGTGTTTTTGTTTCTGTTATTATACTTAAAGACTTGCTGGTCAGAATAAGTTACAGAATATTATACTTCACTGCTAACAACACCTTCAATTATTCATGTGAGGGTGTGTGTTTTACTGGGGTAAGTTTACTGTGTGACCCATGCCGCGCCACAGTGCCCTGAGCAACCAGAGTACAGCAGCATGTACTGTGTGTGTGTGCGTGTGCGTCACTCACCTCGGTGTGTGAGGGGCACTCTGCGGTGCTGAGGTGACAGGTTGGAACACCTGTGCTGGGCGTGTCTGCTTTCTCCCGGGTGCCGTCTGTTGTCTGTTCGACGGCGTTTAGATTTCTGTGTCGCAGCACGAAGGCCGGGCCCTCAGCCGGGCCCTCGGCCCCACTCGTCTCTCCTCCTTCCAGCTTGACACGCCGACCTCCACAGAGAGAAGACTACGATGAAGAGGACTTATTGTGAACGGGACCAAAACCCCTTTGGATCCTCACTTTGTGGCAGAAAGAAGAGGAAGAAGAGAAAGGTAGAAAGAAAGGAAGAGAGATAGCAAAGAAAGAGAGGAAAAGATGGAGACAGAAAAAAAAGTTAGTCTCCATGACTTTGTTTATTCTCAAATTTGAATTACGGCAATAAAATCCAATCAAAACAAAACATGGAAACACTCCAGCCATTCTAACTGTTAATACATTACATGCATAACAACATTAAAGTTTTAAGATAATACTCTGTAATACGCAGTTCCCCAAAGAAGGGAAAGTATAAGCCCAATAAATTTCAATCGTGGCTGTAGCAATTAAATACAGTTACATTCTGGATTATCATAAACATCACGAACAAAGCATTGGGAGTCTTTTATTTGGGCAAGAATACATAATCAAGTCATTATACATATACGTCATTGGAGGCATGTTTGCTTTAGAGATAAAGATCATGTTGTTTGTTGCTTTTTCCCGATCACCTCAAAAATGTACCCATGGTGTCAAGGCCTTAAAATACAGGATCTACTAACACTGGCAGCCAATGAGGAGCTGCCAACTTGCTGTCATGTTGAGTTGCTTAGCGACGAGAAGGTGTCAAGGACAGGAACAAGACATTCACACACAGGAAGTAGATGTGTTCTCTGTTTATAATTTACAGTTATCATCACAGTCTGTCTGCTGCTATACCAGGACAAAGTGACATATGGCTTCATTTACAATTCAAGCTTGATAAACAGTGTTAACGAGCAAGGTGGGACATTTATACCAAATTCAAATACTGCTGACATTATTTAATCATAAGAGGCTAAGCTTTTTATATGAAAAGCAACTCTCTGAAAAATCAGGAAAAGTTTGAAGGATTGCAATTTCACAGCTATGAATTAGGGCTGCACGATACTATCGTGTCGTGACTATAATTGCGATATGCGCATGCGCGATATTCACATTGCGTGGACGTGCGATTTAAAAAAAGAAAATTCAGTTTCATGTGTTTCTCCAGGGCAGTTCGGCGCTGCTAACCGAGCTAGCTCAGCTTGTTGCTCTGATAACTTAAGATCCAGACGTCTGTGACTAAAATCCTTCATCCGGTTGAATATAGTTAAAAAAATATCAATTGTATAGCATTAAAGTTCAAGAAAGGGTGGTTTGCGGGGGGAAAAAACGGTCTTTTCTTCAATTCCTGTATGTTTTCATATCGCAGGGGGGGGGGGGAAATCGCAATGTCAGTTTTTTCCAATATCGTGTAGCCCTACTATGAATCAGTGTGCGAAAAAGTACACGTCCCACCGTCCGGGACGTGTTATTTACAATATCGGACAAGTAGATCTTTCAATTGACTTGTCCGGCGTCAAGTGACGTTTTTCGCCCTGATTTATTGACAAATTATAGATAAATTCAGTTTACAAAAGGGAGAACTCATTCGCAAATTGTACGTGTCCGCCATTGTTCGTTTAGAAATGTTAGTTTCGGTTTCGGTTAGT